>NW_026441973.1:0-53716 GCF_026898425.1 Galleria mellonella
GAATCCTCTTCAACGGGTCTCGATGGGACGAACCCCTGACGCTTGCCGGTGACTTCTTCTATCTCTGGTACATGCGGCTCCATCGTGAGTGCTAGCGTGCTTCGATGAACCCAATCCGACGTTCGTTCTCTTCTGACGGTAGCGTCGTCGTCTTCTATTTCCTCGTCGTCCTCTGATTCGGCTTCCAGGGCGGCGACACGTGCGGCAGCCAATTCCACAACCTTTCGAAGTAGCTCCTCCCGTGCCTTGGCCAGAGCCTTCTTCTTCTGCGAGGCCGTGGTGCGAACCGTGCGTGCCGTGCCGTGCTTCGGTTCCTTCTTCCTTGCTGTCTCCTCTGTCGTTCCTGTGGCTTCGGTAGTCTCCGTGGCTCCTGTGGTCGTCGTATCGCCGGACGTGTTCGTAGTCGATGTGGTGGCGGCGGTAGACGACGTGGCAGCGACAGATGACATTCTGACAGCCGCAGACGACGTGGTGGCAGCAACGGACGGCGTGGCAGCGACGGACAGCGTTCCGGCGGCCGTAGTCGACGTGGCGGCGGACGCTGTGGCTTCGGTGACGGCGATTTTCTGCTGCGACGACTTCATGTTTCTCGTAGTCGGCATTTCAGCGATCCGGCTTCAGAATGGTCTTCCTCCAGCGATCCGGTTTCTCGATGTACCAACGGTGTTCCTCCAGCAATCCGGCTTCTCGAAGGACCACGATGTGCGGTGTGGACTGCCGTTCGGTGAGCGTGGACTGTAGGGGCGTTGGTTCAGGCTGGAGTGAAACACAGGGATTACTATTCTGAAGCCTCCGGTACCGTCTGAAGAGAGTATTTTTTCTTCTTGTCCTATTTCTTCTCGAGTGTAGTGCGCCGCTGCCCGGAAGCGAATGCCGCTCGACGGGAGGCGGCCTATCTTTATACCCGCCCGCTCGCACGATAATGTTTCCAACTCGCGATAGCGATCTGTGCGAGCGGGACGGGGCGAAAATGAACGAGACGCGTGTCTCTTCAGATCGGTACTCTATAGCGTCTATTTATTTATTTTATTTCAATTTACAATTTCTTAATTCTATTTATTGTTACAATTTCTATTCGTAGGTAATAACGACAACACGCAAAGGAATACTTTATTTAACTTACACTATCTTAAATCTATGTAAATCTATATAAAATAACAGAATACAGAAACGATTAACTAGGGACTTAACAACTATAAATTACGATATATACAAATAATGTCGCGAACAATACAACTGGTAGCGTTACGTAATACTTCAATGTCCCTATTGCACAAGTTATTAAATTACAGACAAGTAACTACGCGAATCTATATTCTGTACGTTAAATGGTGCTCGTAATTTTATTGAACTTTGAGAGTCCAGAGTTAAATCCGTTAAAGTTAACGTGACCTGTGTAATTGGTCAACATTTGAACAATTTTTCACACTCGGAACTTATGTTGAAGCTGGTCTTAACTCCTGATTATTTACTAGGTCACAGTTGTATCCATTCTCAGTATACTCACATACGACTATTGTTCGCAGATTATTGGATGTGTCCATAATATATATATATATATTGTATCGTATTTAATGTAGACATGATTTTTAGTATATTTGTTTACTTGTGAAAGCACATCTACTTTGCTTGTGAGTTTTTTTTTTTATTATTTTTAATGGATGTTAATGAAATGGTAACACCGTCTGCGCTATCAGTGTACACTGGCGGGGCACCAGTGAGGGATAGGTGAGAATAAAAAGGCAGTTCAGTTAGCCCATCGTGGTGAATGCACCTGGAATTCAGCACGAGGGTTTCCAGGGGGTATGAGGTGGTATGAGGTGGAGGTGGAGGCGGCGGGGTGTATAGTGGTGTGCGCGTGCGCAGGCCGCGAGAGCCGCGCGCGGTCGCGGCTGCTGGTGCTGGAGCTGTGCGCGGGCCCGCTGCGCCGCCGCCTGCAGCGCGCGCCGCTCTCCTGGGCCGAGTTCGCGGCGCTCGCGCACGGGCTGGCCGCCGCGCTCGCGCACCTGCACACGCCTAGTCAGTACACATTCCTACCTGACTTTCTTGTCAGTTTTTCTCGTCTCGGAATCGTTCCGAACTGACGGTACATTTGACGTATCATAGGAGGTCTGTAATAGACCTACATGTATAGAAATATTTTGAACTTGAATTTGAATAGCTTTTTTTTTCTGATGAACATAAACTGGTAACCCCATCTGTGCAAATGAGTATAATCAGTGAAAGAGTAAACTTGAAGTCAAGTCAAGATTATGATGAATTTATCTGGAATTAACCGCTATGGTTTCCATAGGGGATCACTTGGAAATCCACCTGATATATGTATATTGTTGGTAATACAATCATTGAAATCATTGCTAATAAACATTTTCCCTCTCGTACCTATCTATGGTGTTTGAATATGTTTCAGTTTTATATAAGAATGGATTTACCGAATATGAAAGCATATCTTATTCATCAGAATGGCTACTCATAACTTCACTACATAGTATAAAACAAAGTCGCTGTCGCTGTCTGTCCGTCCCTATGTATACTTATATCTTTAAAACTACGTAACGGATTTTGTAGCGGTTGTTTTTAATAGATAGAGTGATCCAAGAGGAAGGTTTATATGTATAATACATGCATAATATTGTAGAGAAACACTGATAATTTTAAAGATTTCTAATGCGATGTGATGAAATGTGCACCCGTGCGAAGCCGGGGCGGGTCGCTAGTATGAGTTATAAATTATACAGCAACATTGGACTTCACAGTCTACTTTGTGGTACCCATATATATACTAATCCTATCTGTAGACAATTTGGTCGTCTGCTTGAATCCAATTATATGTTTTTTTTTTCTTTTTTTTCTATAAGATTACTGTTTCTATTAAATCCATATTACTGAAGAAATTATTGCAATAAAGAAATTATTCTCCTCCTTAGCGCCGACAAAACCGTGCGTAGTTCACCGCGATGTCAACAGCAACAATGTGCTGATCTCCTTCGATGGTCAGGCTCGCCTGGCGGACTTGGGTCTTGCCCAGGTTTTGCACCCCAGAAGGGACCGCGCTACACCCAGTAGAATTACCGAGGTAATTGTCTAATAATTGTTTCTGGAATTCAATATTGGAATACTTATTGAAAAAAAAATCATTTCAAATTTCACTTTGTATAAACTATTGTTATTTTTTTGTGAATATTAGGTAAAATCGTTTGTCAATACGGTCCTTCTAGCCGGATCTGATCCATCTGAGTCGGATATAATTTCTTGTCACCTTGAATTCGCGATTTTTTAAAGAAATTTTATATATTTTATAGGCGGGTACGCTGCGCTACCTGTCGCCGGAGGCGCTGGAGGGCGCTCTGGACCTGTGCGGCGCTCGTGCTGCCCTCTGCGCCGTGGACGTGTTCGCGCTCGCGCTCGTGCTGTGGGAGATGCTGTGGCGCACGGCGGGTGCACACCGCGGGCCGCCGCCGCCCTACCGCGCGCCCTACGACACGCTCGGCCTGCCGCCCGCGCCCACGCTGCACCAGCTGCAGGTACGCTGTCTACTGCACCTGCACCTGCACCTGTGTCTACCGCGCGCCCTACGACACGCTCGGCCTGCCGCCCGCGCCCACGCTGCACCAGCTGCAGGTACGCTGTCTACTGCACCTGCACCTGCACCTGTGTCTACCGCGCCCTACGACACGCTCGGCCTGCCGCCCGCGCCCACGCTGCACCAGCTGCAGGTACGCTGTCTACTGCACCTGCACCTGCACCTGTGTCTACCGCGCGCCCTACGACACGCTCGGCCTGCCGCCCGCGCCCACGCTGCACCAGCTGCAGGTACGCTGTCTACTGCACCTACACCTGCACCTGTGTCTACCGCGCGCCCTACGACACGCTCGGCCTGCCGCCCGCGCCCACGCTGCACCAGCCGCAGGTACGCTGTCTACTGCACCTGCACCTGCACCTGTGTCTACCGCGCGCCCTACGACACGCTCGGCCTGCCGCCCGCGCCCACGCTGCACCAGCCGCAGGTACGCTGTCTACTGCACCTGCACCTGCACCTGTGTCTACCGCGCGCCCTACGACACACTCGGCCGAACAAATAACTTATAAGAATTATAATGGACCTCACCTTATGTTTTATGATTTCCAACAGCACCTGTTCGTATCTTTTCGTCATGTAGACTATTTTCTATTTTTATTATCATGTTTAGAAAGTATTATATTAATTAGAATTCCTATTTGATGGAAACTGGTAATCATTACATAGACACCTTGAAGATACTGCAGAATAAAACTCTGATCCCATGGTACTCCTGATGCTATTCGAAATCAAGAAAGCATATTAAATATTCCGCCCTATACTTATAAACTACAATATGGCAAAAACCTTATTATTTATTCATAATTTAAAAAAGTAAAACATCCCTTGTGTTCTGTGTCGCAGAATCTAGTATCCCGCAATAAAGCGCGTCCGCCGCTGCCGCGCGGACCGGTGCCCGAAGCGAGAGCTCTCAAAATCGCCACCGACACGTGCGACGAATGCTGGGATCACGACGCAGAAGCCAGGTACCCTTTAAATGTAGTTTATATACTTCTTGTCCCGCCAAACCGTTTAGTTTACCAGCGTAGTATCCAATGTACCGCTACAATGTCCTGTCCCACAGCTACCTCTAGTGTCCTAACACAACGTCTAGTGTTTCACCCACTATGTCTGATATCCCATAGCAGCGTCTAGTCTCCCACTACAGAGTCTTATGTCATATTGCAGCGTTTAGTGTTCCACGTCAGCGTCTAGTATCCCGCTGCAGCGTCTAGTGTCCCACAGCAACTTCTAGTGTCCCACAGCAGCGTCTAGTGTCCTACTATAGCGTCTAGTAACCCACAACAGCATATAATGTCCCACAGCAGTATTTAGTACCCCACACCATTGTATAATACCTCACAGTAGCGTCTAGAATCCCACAATAGCGTCTAGTATTCAACAGCAGCGTTTAGTGTCCCACTGCAGCGTCTAGTGCCACACAGTAGCTTCTAGTGTCCCACAGCAGCGTCTAGTACCCCACAGTAGTGTCTTATTGTCCCACAGCAGCGTCTAGTGTCCCACGGAAACGTCTAGTTCCCCACAGTAGCCTCTAGTGTCCCCCACAGCAGAGTCTAGTGTCCCACAGCAGCGTCTAGTGCCCCACAGCAGCGTCTAGTGCCCCGCAGCAGCTTCTAAAGTCCTACAGCAGCTTTTTAGAGTCCCATGTTTTTTTGTTTATGAGAACCCTCCTCGGCCTTTAACGAATATTTCGAAATAAAATTTGCATAATTAGTCCGTTCTCGAGTTTTTCACTTAGCAACATATTCAATGATTCATTTTTATTTATATGCATTTCTTATATAAAGGTTGACGGCCGTGTGCGTGGAAGAGCGTATGGCTGAGTTGAAGCAGATGCTACAAACTCAGGGGCCCGTCATACACGACAACAATTTGCATCCGCATCCGCCAGGTAAGAGTTTTAACCCTTTGGCCGCTCGGCTTCGTAGCAATCGCCGATAATGACGAGGAATTTTAATTTTAAAAACTTTTATTTTATATTCCGTCTCTATTACTTTGTTAATCTTTCTTACATGTATTAATAAATAAATAATTAAATAAAAATATATATATGTTTCCTCCAAAAGATTACAATTTTTAATTTTCAATAAAATAATATTAAAAATAACTACGGTTTAATAAAACAGATGCAAGCAATCCCCACCCGGAACCAGACAAGAACTCCAACTGTACAACAAGCCAGCCGAACCAGCAATCCTGTGACGTCACCACCCCCCTACTGTACCCCCAACCACACATCGGCCGCAACGCGTGCATAGAACGCAACACGCACACAAACACACAGACACACACCGTGGAGCTCATACATAAAAGCCTCAAAGACATCACCGCTCCGGTAGACGGCGTTAGGGTGCAGAACGTCGAAGAAAACTGCTTATCTGTAGCCAGAACGAATCCGAGACAAATACAGGAGAATTCTGAACGGCTAAACGAGATCAGGTCCTACCAGAGGCCGCTGGATTATGTTCAAAATGACGTCAGCTCCCACGAAGACAGAGGTCCCAAGCAAACGAATCTACTCCAAGATGTCAAAGTGGAAAAACCCAAATGGGGCATCAGAAAGTTCTTCGAACGACTCAACAAGAACAACAAACTCGAGACAGAAGTAAAATTAGTACCTGAATCGTGTGCCGTACAAAACGGTAAGGTCAAAACGTCCCTAATCGACAAACCTAGCAATATAACCTTTGATAGACCATCCAATTTGACCTTGAGTCAGGACAATTACAATTTTGAGGGACCGTGTACACTGTCGCCACCCAACAGAACACTGTCCCCAACAATGATGCTCGAATCTGAATTGAACAGAGAAAACAAAGTATTCGGCTTCAAAGAAATACCAATCGAAAACGACAATAAGGCTCCGAACCAGATATTTGCCGTCATAGTTCCTAAAGCGAAACCCTCAGATTTCACCGACATTCGCAGCAAGTCTAGAGGAAGTTCAGAAAGTATCAACAAGTTTCGATCATCAACGTCCTCGCAATCCATATTCAAGTCGGCAAACTCAGAGTCCGAGGACTCCACAGTGAAGAAACGGCTGAGTTGTGATAACAAAATTATCACCAACTCAAATAGCGGTAGCTCTTCCAGGGCTAGTATTAATCTGGAATTGCAATATATAAATACTCAAGCCGATTACAACCATAGTCCATTCGATATGAACTCAGAATGTTCTAGCAGCGAAGACGAGCACCTCATGCTATTATCCGAGAACGGAGGCTCGAAAATAACCATGCAAACGGTAAAATTGGAGCCGGACAAGAAGAAATACCAGAACGAAGTGCTAAAGGAGTCGAGTCAAGTGACTGACTTTGGTTTCAACAAATACCAAAATAAGTACACAAATTTCGAAAACGAATTCAGCGATCCAAACGATAAGGAGAACCTAGTGAACGGATACAGCGGTGACAACCCTGTATACTTGGCTGCTCTGAACGGGGAAATTGACACGTCAGAACTCAAGTTTTTGGGTACAGACGTGGAAAAGAGCCCGAAGTCTCCGAAGCCTTCATTGAAGAATTTGTCTATAAAACGGCAGCATTCTTTGGAGCAGGTGAGTGAGATATTCTCCTCGTCGTGCGATGTGACCCTTCAGAACCCAGCTGGGAGGGTGAAGACCCCGGGGGACCTTCCAGCGGCAGTGCGGAAGGCGAGGAGGGACCGCGCTCTTCAAAAAGGTAGGGCCAGTGAATGTAATAGGTTAAGTTTGTATGACGATAGAATGATGTTTGGAAACAGCTTGTGAATTATGTTTGTATGAATTAAAATATGTATGTGAAGGTAGTCTTGAGTGCATTAGCAAAATTAAATTTTTAAAAAGGTTATTACACCTTCTTTAAAAAAATAATCATTTAGTAACAGTTGCCTACAGCTTTGCACGTGTATTGTGTTTACCCTTGAATTTGAAATTTTACAAAATCCATCCTTAGTGGCTGCTTAAGTTATAAAATAAACTTAAGTTCCAAATTTCAGCTTTCTAGACTTAATAGTTTTGGTATTTCTTGTGTGGGTATTGTCAATCCCGGTTTTGCATGCACCAAGGCTGTCATACACTCTGCAATCCCAGTGGAATATGTACAAAATACGAATGTACAATTTAATTTGAAATAAGAACTATTTTATTCTTAATTTGAAAATTTTCTTTTCTAATTGTAAAATATGTGTTTTCAACCAGTGTCTTAATTGATATTAGATGATATAAATTGTTCAAACGAAGGACAAAAATCTTTAATTTTTTTTTTAATCGATAGGATATTTTCTTATTGTATTAAAATCAATTAATTGTATTAAAATTAATTTCCTACATGCACACATAAATTCTTTAAAGAATTTATGTGTGCATGTAGGAAAGTCGTTAGATTTAAATTGTGACAAATATGGTATTGAAAAGTATGTTATTTCTTAATGTTAACTTATGTGGTGTCCCACACAAGCGATTAAATGTAATACTAATAATATAGCTGAGCTATTTAAAAATATATAAACACTATTATTGTATATAACAACTAACATATTGTAATGATATATATATATATATATATATATAAGAATCTCTTTACTTACCTACATTCCTCGTTCCGCGAACAAATCGACAAACATTATAGTTTTAATGTTAATATAATAAATACTAAGTTGTAATTTTATTAAAATACTATTGTTATGTAATAACTACACTGAGTCATACTACTTTCTTGTGTTGTCTTTTCTCGTGTGTACATTTTGGGATTGTTCAATTACTTGCACAGTTTATAGGATGATTACACTAATATTTTGGCTATATTATGTTTCAGTAGGACTTAACGAAAATGATGTCGTTTATCTCCAATAATAGTACAAATAAAAAGTCGATTAATTGATTGGACGATTCGATTTATTACAAATATCATTTGGTGCAAGAGCCTTCGTCCCTTCCGTCGTAGATATACCTATATATATATATATATAATTTG
Organism: Galleria mellonella; assembly: GCF_026898425.1. Lineage (NCBI taxonomy): Eukaryota > Metazoa > Arthropoda > Insecta > Lepidoptera > Pyralidae > Galleria > Galleria mellonella. Next base: position 8,533 of record NW_026441973.1, read on the forward strand.
CACCGATTTAAAAACATGTGAATAGGCAATTCGTGGACCCGCGAACCTCATTTTAGTTCTCAAAATCGCTATCCATCAGGTGAGATCGTGATAAATCCCAGGACCTTTCTATAGTCCTATATAAGAGATCCCGTAATAATCTCAAAAAAACTTGGTCACCTTTTCGTTAAGTTCTACTCGTAACAAAATATTTTGAAGGTGTTAAACTTATTCACGAGTCCCTCGCAATCGAATAAAGTCGATAGAAATATAAAACGATTATTATATCGAATGAATAAAAATCGATTTGTGTATAGCATAAAATAGCGCAACGATGTCGTTGTATCGCTTATTATATTAAAGCATCGAGGTGGGACATCTACTAGCTATGCTAGCGACCTCTGTGGCGCAATAGTGCAAACTGACATGAAATATTCATGGAATAGCGACATCTGTTTTGATTTTTGGTTAGTTGGTTTAAAGAATTGTTACAAAATGCCACTTCAAACATTTGTTTTATGAAACAAGAGTCATTATTATTGCATTTAGATGTAATTATATATTATTACTAATGTGAGAGTACTAATTAGTTTAAACATTAGGAATGGATAATATATGCCAATATCTATATATTGTAGTTATAATATCTATATATCGGAGTATTAGCCCATCGTGATGAATTGGAATTCAGCACGATAGTTTCCAGAGGGGACCACGTGGAGGTCGACCTGTTTGGGTATATTACCAGCAATGCGACCCATAATTTCCATTATTAACAATCCTTAAAAAGCCGCATGTGCATTAGCGTGCACAAACGTGCAGACAAACAGAAAAATTCTAAAAATCATTGTTTTGGGTCCTATTGCGCTCATGAAGGCCCCCTATAATAGTTTTTCTTATATATCTTCCATGTACAGACAGCGACCAGTTACGATTTTATTGTATATATTGAATAAACCAGTATATAAATATAGTAACTAAAATATATATATATTGCTATATATTACCCATACCTAGTATCATATCCATGTACAATATATGGATTTATTTTGTATAGCTCACACCATTTAATGTGTATTCCCTTAAATTCATTATATAAAACGATCATTGATATTCGTATATCGATACAGTCGAATAAGTATATGTGTTTTAAATTAGGAATTAAAAAAAAATTGTTTATGCTGCGTACAGGTAGCTAAGAACAAGGAATTACATAGAAGGAATGTTAAAATAAAAACTGTAAATAATATAGTTGCTTCCTTTCTTCTTATGCAAATATAATTAGTAAAAAGAGGACGAAAGATACACCGTCAGTTGCAGATTTCTCAGTTCAAAGCAGACTAGTGTATAGATGTTATACGGCCGTATAACCCTACCAAATTCAGATACAACCCGCTTGCATACTTTCTACATAATCTGTGTCGAATATATAATCTAGTAATGTAAAATTTGTCATTGACAAATAATTGACATATCAAACATTTTCTATACACTAGCCTGCTATGAATTGAGAAAAATAGCAACTGATGTTGTATCTTTCGTCCTCTTTTTACTAATTATGTCTGCATAAGAAGAAAAGAGACAACCATATGATTTACAGTTTTTATTTTAACATTCCTTCTATGTAATTCCTTGTTCTTAGACAGGTAGTAAGGTAAATATCTATCTTCACAAGTAAATATATATGTACAGTATTTTAAATTGCGTCTAATATTAGAAATGTGAAAGTGAGTTCGTTTGTTACCTCATAGCGCCTAAACGGTTTAACCAATTACTATGTAATTTAGTATATACGTACTTTATGGGATAAAGTACGTACTAAAAATACCAAAAGACTACAGCATGGGGTTCTTCTAAAGAGAGTGAAGAGGTTTCTGCAGAGTCGGCGACGCTTGCGTAATACCCCTGGTATTGCAGGCGTTCATAGGCTACGGTAACAAGCTGACGGCCCACCTGATGGAAAGTGGTAACCGTCGCCTATAGACATGAGCAGTACCATGGACATAACAGAGTATACTGTTTCGCCCATGATACCCCTCATGCGTTGCCATTCCTGAGGACTCGAGTGTTATTCCTCTGTACCCAGTAAATTCACGCCATATCCCACCCTTCACACCGAAACACAGCCATGCAAACACAACTGCTTCACGGTTGAAACACGAATGGGACAGAGGTGCCCAAGTAATCAACTTTTGTACAAAGTCTCCCTCTGGTCCGACCGGACCGGACCGGAGACAATGGTGCAGCTGCTTATCAGCGACAACACTTTTGTCTCCGGTCACCGCTGTCTGATATCATAAGCCTATGCCTCTGATCTGCCCACTCTCTACTTTGATATCATTCGTTAACTGTTCATTACTAAGCATACGGCTCGCCTTAGGAGTTCTGCCAATAGTTGCCACGCTTGGAGACGGGTTGGCAACCGCAGTGAGTCTTTGATGGTGTTTTAAGATGGACGCTGCTGCCTATCCCTCGAGCATTCATCATTTCAGCCATTATCCGTCCACTGCTGGACATAGATCTCCCCCATAGACTGCCATAAGGAACGGTCCTGAGCCACCTGCATCCACTGACTTCCCCCCTCGACTATTAGTTATTTATTATTGGATTTAAGCCTCAAACTCGTGTGCATGACAGGGATAAATGGTATACTACGTCCCCCTCCATCTCATATAGAACGTGCATACCAAATAGCATAGTGATTGGATGAGCCGTTAAGGCGCTATAAGGTAACAAACAACCTCACCTTCACCTTTATAATAACAGTAAGGACTTTCTCATGTAAATTACTTTTTTTGTCAAAACTCTGCTATTTCTTAATTCTCTTCGTACAAGGCAATAGCACAGTCTAGAGAACAGCGGGTCTTCCATGAAATGAAATTCCGAAATTTCGGACTCAATTTCGTGTTTTTGTTTATACCAAAATCGGATCAATAAATGGAATTTAATATTTCGTTTATCATACATCCTATCATAAAAGTCCAAAGGAACAATATTTTAACATTTTTAATATTTCCAAACAGCATGTATTATGTAATTTTAACATCAAATTTGTGCTTTATTCTTTCTTTATTCTTTATTATACACTAAATGTTATTGAAATGTAAAAACAAACATAATAGTGCACAAGGACGAGCTTATCTCCAATAGAGATTTCTTCCAGCAAACCCAATATGAGAAAACTGACAGTTCATTAGTACACTCCTCGCAAAAATTAAGGGAACATAAAAATTTTTGAAATTTTTGGGTGATTTTCAACAGGCTGTATTTCAGTGAAAAATAATCGTACAGGAAATTTAAAAAAAGGGTTTTGAAGATTGAAAACTCTAGTTTTCAGATTTTTTGGTGAAAAAATTTTTTGAGCTCCGGTTTCCATGCAATTCTTAAACAAAGCTGAAAATAATTTTTTTCTAAATTTTCTAGGTTTCGTTTTTTTACTCTATGGGCATGGAAAAATTTTTTCGAGCTACTCCATTGTATAGGTCTCTTAGCGTGTTTATTCAGCTTCAAAAATCGCTTTGGATGGCTAAATTACGACCATTTGTCTCCGAGATATCGAACTTTGAATGCAAAAGCATCCTTTTCCATTCAACTGCTAATATCTCTGGAACTACTGGTCGCACAGCAAGCGGGCGCCAAATTTCTTTATCTGAATAAAATTTCCAATTAAGCACAGTCAAGAGTTAGTGAAGAAAAAATTTTTTTCCACCTCTAACATTGAATTGAAAAAAGTGGAAAAAAGTGACTTTTTCTCTTTTTTGGTTACTTGGCTGTATCTTCGCTAATATGGGCGGGAAAGCTAAGGTTTGAGGAAAATTTTACAGTCTATTGTTCCTTAAAGAACCCCCTAAATCCCTGGAGCGATCAGTTCAACGGTTTTTCCCGGACCAATTGATTGAAATTTTGGAAAAAATAAGGGAACAAGGTTTTTGTCCCTTAAACTCACCCTAATCCATTCAAAAATCAATAATTTCATTTGTTTTTCACTTTTTACTCAATTTTTTGTTTGTTAAAAATTCATTATCAAAAAAAAAATCGAAAAAAATCAAGAAAATTTTATGCAGATAAAGAAACTCGGCGCCCGCTTGCTGTGCGACCAGTAGTTCCAGAGATATTAGCAGTTGAATGGAAAAGGATGCTTTTGCATTATAAGTACGTACATCAACATTGTGAGAGGTAATAATTCTTCAGACGTGTTTTGAAAATCCCAATTCTTGGGCTGTTTCTAATTTCATGAGGAAATGTGTTCCATAATCTAATTGTGCTTCGTTTGGCTCCGAAATTTCGGAAAACACTTCATGGTAGGCCCTCTGTTCTACCGATCGTCTAACAAACATCTAGAATTCTAGACGGAGCAGTACGTACCAAATTGTTATATCATCGTTCGGGATATACCCCTCACCAGGGCCATCTTTCACCTATTAGAGGCCCTGGATACATTGGGATAATGGGGCCCCTATGACCATAGTATTAAAGCATAGGTTATCAAACGATTATGGAGTAGAGACTAGACTAGGGGGCCCCAATCCATCCCAGGGCCCCGGCACGTGCCCAGTTTGTCCAGTAGAAAGAGGGGCCTGCCCCCCACTGGTTGTTTTATACCCTGTACGCAGTATTATTACCTCAGACGCGTTTTATTGCTGTTTTTACATGATTGCCCAAAAAAAAGGAGTGTAGTGTTTTCAGAGTTTAGTTATATATGTTTATGGATTTTGTTTTATTTCGCCATAACTTCTAAACGTCTGAATCGTTTAGGATGTATGAGATACCATTAAAGTCGCTGGTTATTTGATTAAGATTATTTTGTTTAATTCCGCCACCATTAGTATGTGTGTAACTGCCAACACTCGAAGATTGACCACCATTATTACTACCAGAAGTTCCATAACCTTCCATATTAGCTATCAATCTCCGACTGCCATTTCGTCCACGCGCGTTTTGTGACGCGCGTTTCACCTGTAAACGAGGCATCTTTAGGCAAATTATTAGATCGCTTTTCAAAGCCTTGTTAAATGTTAACCTTTCGGCGTCCAAATTGTAAAACCGTTAGAATGCATACATCGTAATTTTTAAAGAGTTCTTTTTTTGGCGGGGCAATCGTGTTTATTAATTTGCGGAGCAAAATGTCCTTGTTATTGTCGATAAATCGATGTCTTATTTAAAGACGTTTAATATAGTTTATTATGTTTTAAAAGTGTACCGTTGATTTTATATTATGGTCCGTCGCATGCTAAAACCACATAGAGATTTATCCCCTTATTCATAGAAACTGAAACGTCGTACAAAAATATTAACAATCACCATTAAAAAGGGCGTTCGCAATACGGTTGTTTTTTTTTTAAAGTTTCTTGGTCTGGGTAATGTATAGCAATATGTATATATTTTAGTTACAATGTCTATATACTGGTCCAATAATGAATACATTAAAAGTCTGTTATGTAAAAAAGTTATATTGGATAATAGACTTTTAACATATTCGAAAATATATATCCGACCGATATGGGCGATATCGAAATGGGTGATGACCATTTTACCGCCATCGATGTCCAGAGAAACCCAATATATAGATATCGGATCGATATTACCCATACCTGTTATCTCGTAGCACCGTTAGTTTTATATATATATATCGACATCGCTAGCGAGTCCGTGAGACAGAATGAGATAGCAATGTCGGATGACTCATTCCAACTCACGGACTCGCTAACGATGTCGATTCTATCGACGAATTCGCTTGCCACTTGTCTAGAGGCCCAGGTATGTACTTGTAACTAATACAGTGCTAAATTTATTGGTATCCTCTATGAGTTACTAAGCCATTCGTGTTTCAACCGTGAAGCAGTTGTGTTTGCATGGCTGTGTTTCGATTTGAAGGGTGGAATATGGCGTGAATTTACTGAGTACAGAGGAATAACACCCGAGTCCTCAGGAATGGCAACGCATGGGGGGTATCATGAGCAAAACAGTACACTCTATTATGTCCACGGTACTGCTCATGTCTATAGGCGACGGTTACCACTTTTCATCGGGTGGGCCGTCAACTTGTTTGCCATTCTAAGTTGTATAAAAAAAAAATTCAAAGCTGGAGTGCAAAGGGTTTCTTACGTAGGACGTACGTCCTATATTTTAGCTTTATTTTCTGATACTAAACTAATATACAATTCAATATTTGTATTCCTTGTTCACAATTCTTTTTGTAAACGATTAGTACAAAAATTTAGTACCGTTTTAATTTTGTAACGATTGATACTACCATTTTTCTTTGCAGAGCAACAAAAGCACTTTTTTTATATCTATATAAGTGGTCACGCAATATTTAGGTACAATGCCTGTCTATACAACATCTCAATTCGTAGTCATCTCATACTATTTTTATATTGATCCGTGTGTGGCGCTAGTGTGCGATGGCCCTACCGATTGTGATTATTTATTTGTAAATAGATCGTTCCTATCCATCAGCCATGTTGAATTTATTTTTGTTATGTTTAGTAACAGGTTTTATGTTAATGATTATGTGATACATTGAAATAAATTTAATTACGACACATTTTTACTTGTTTTTATTAACTTATCTATACCGTACCAAATGTAATTAGCAATCAGAGGGAACCGTGAAATGTTTTTCGATATTTCAAGGCGGAATGATACACAAATTTGATGTCAAAGGTGCACAATCAGAGGGTCTACGATGAAGTGTTTTCTAAAATTTCAAGGCCGAACGAAACACAAGTTTGATGTTAAAAGTGCAAAATACATCATATCTCTAAGTCTCTACTGCTGAACTTAAGCCCTCCCTTGGGGAATTTTGTCAATACTTGCCATGCTTGGCAGGCGGATTAGCAACCGCAGTTAGGTTTTGGAGACGTTTTAAGAAGGACTCTGCTGCCCATCCCTCGCCCTCCCTTAGACGCCTCTTTCGACACCTGCAGGCAAGGAAACGATGGCCCATTCTATGCCGGGACCACACGGACATGACCATTGATATATTGTTTCAAAATTTTAAAAATGTTAAAATATCGTTCCTTTGGACTTTTATGGTAGGATTACGAATACGAAATAGGCGTACGAAATGTTAAGCTCCACTGCACCGATTTCGGATTCGAAAATTCGGATTTTCATTTTATGGTAGACCCCCAGTTTGCAATAGTCGAAAATTGCTCATAAGGTATTCATTACCAGACATTATACAGTATTACAAGAAGGAGTCTTTGTACAAAATTCATTTGCTTGGCCACCTCTGTTCCATACATGTTTCTACCGTGAAGCAGTCGTGTTTGCATGGCTGTGTTTCGGTTTGAAGGGTGGGATATAGCAGTGAATTTACAGGGTACAGAGGAATAACACCTGAGTCCTCAGGAATAGCAACGCATAGGGGGGAATCATGAGCGAAACACTATACTCTGTTATGTCCATGGTACTGCTCATGTCTGTAGGCGACGGTTACCACTTTCCATCAGGTGGGCCGTCAGCTTGTTTGCCATTCTAAGTTGTATAAAAAATATAAAATTGCCATTCTAAGTTGCATAAAAAATCCTAAGGTATCATATAACCTACTCGTGTAACAAATTCCGTTCAATTCTTTTTAGTAATTTTTGCATGAAAAAGTAAAAAATCATTTATTCATACATCCTCAGACACTTGCATTTATTATATTGGTAAATTTTAAGTTTTGCATATTTTTGATAATATCGTTCAACGCTTATCAGCGTTTCGATAGTACCAAGCTCGAATCCCAACTTAAATCCATGATTATATTGTTTTATTTCAATGGGTGATAATAGAATAGTAACCCCGCCTGCGCTATTGGTATACGCTGGCGAGACACCAGTGAGGGATGACAGGTGAGGATAAAAGCAAGTCAGTTAATCCATCGTGCCGAATTCCACTAAAATTAACCACGATGGTTTCCAGGGGAACTGCGTGAAGGCAGGTTTATTTTATTTTTATTTACACATACACTAAACAAACTTTTCACTTAAATACTTCCAGCAGCAGTATTTCCAAACCGATACGACAACATAACCTTCAAGAAAAGAGTATATTCCTTTTTAAAAGGCCGGCAGCACACCTGCAATGCCGCTGGTGTTGTGGGTGATCATGGGCGGCGGTAGTCACTTACCATCAGGTGAGCCGCACGCTCGTTTGCCCCTGTTTTTTTAAAAAAAATATATATATTTTATATTTATACATGTTACATATAACAAAACAACATAATAATAAAGATTACACAATTATATAATAACATTACTATTTTTCTCTGTAATTAGAATAAAAAAAGAAAAACGTAAAAAAAAAAAAAAAACAAAATGAACGTAGCAGTGTTTGTGCAAAGGACCTAACTCAGCATACGTCGCAGTTTCATATCTGAAGCTACGACAATGATTTTTAGTATGCCCTTAAAACGTAACTCATATGACACATGTGTGCAAGAGATGATAGAGTGTATTGCTAGCAATGGGTCAGTTAAACCCCACTACTGACAATCCCTTTCCCCCTGAGTATGACACGTTTTCCGTGCCCTTTAAATGGATTATAATAAAATGTTAACTCCACCGGCGTTGTTAATATACGCTGGCAGTTTACCAATGAGCGAAGACAAGTGACGGTGAAAGTAGATAAGTTAGCCTATGGATTCAATCATACTATATTTAAAGATGCACTATTACCAGTGGGTGTGGTGTGATGTGGTGAATGTAACAAGAAATTTCTCATACTAAATAACGAGTCTACTGCGTTAAGATTAACAGCGGTAGGATTAACGCGGTTAACAGCGGTAGGCGCTCGGGCGTTGTTCACACCAGTCTTTCGGTGTGACCAGCTACAAGCCCATCGTGTTGGAACTGAGAACTGAGCGTGGTCGTTTCAAGGGGGAATCGCAAAGTGGTCGACCTCACAGCTAGCAATTGAGCTACTAATCCTCATTACTAACACTTCCCTTCTCCCCCGTCCTCTGTGCCTGAGGTGTAGATATATAATGGAGGCAACCTAGAAACACTTGACAGAAGAGGGCGCCATCACACGATTTTAGTATTAGTAAACTATTTTTCATTTTAATGATAAGTGTCACAGAATCACCCCAATCGCCTGGTTCTCTAGCTGGAAATAATCTGAATTATGAAAAACTACGACGCAACGAAGATCTGAAAGTACCTACAACCTAGAACACCCGGGGGAAAGGGATTGTTAGTAAAGGGGTCAAATAGCCCCATTACTAGCAATATACCCTGTCAGGCCGACCTCCACGTGGTTCCCTTTGGAAACCATCGTGGTTAATTTTTTTTATACCACTGAGGTGGCAAACAAGCATACGGCCCACCTGATGGTAAGTGGTTACTGTAGCCTATGAACGCCTGCAATACCAGAGGTATTACGCGCGCGTTGCCGACCCTGAAGAAACCTCTTTACCACCCTTATGAAGAACTCCATGCTGTAGTCTCTTGGGAAAACCTCGGCAGGGAGCTCATTCCATAACCTGAGTTTTTGTGGGATGAAACATCTCTGAAACCGAGCAATAGGCGACTATTGAGGCTTTAGGACATGAGGGTGAACACCCTGTCGATGGCGAGCCGTACGAATATGGTACGACTCGAACGAATGTAGTACGAAGTGGCTGTGGGCATCATATTGAACAATTCATTTGAGCACAATCCGTTGTACAAGCGGTAGAACACGCAGAGTGAAGTGAATTCTAGTTGAATTTGTCAGAATGGACTAATTGACCTACTTTCCCCCTCATCTATTATCTTCCACTGGTGTCCTGCCAGCGTATATCAATAGCGTAAGAGGGGTTACTATTCCATTATTTGGACGAATGGCGGTCCTCCACAGTGCGTTTTTCGAGGCATTTTCTTCCACGCACAACCACTCTTTGAAATCAACTATAATTTTTTTAAAAATTTGAAAAAAAACTATACCAATGTCAAATACTTAAAGTATTTGACATTGGTATAGTTTTTTTTTTTTAAATGATTGTAAACTAAATAGACGATCTGTCACTTGAAGGTGTTAGTGAATACACGTTTTTTGTTGGAATCTTTATTATTTAGTGTTATATTGTGTTGAGAATCCTTATATTTATTTCATTTTGTCCTGTGTTTGTCCTATTTTCTTAGTGGTGTGTGGTAAGTAGTTTCTTATGTGTATATTCGCTCCACCTCCGTAATTATGGAGGTGAGCGGTGATGAGGATCCTCCCGATATAGGAGGTATACCTATAGAACCTATCGATGATGGCTTGGAGCCCTCTCAATCCCTGGTAGGTAATACAAGGAAAAGACGAGCGTCTTTGGATCTTGACAATAGGGATGGGAAAAAACTAATCCACCCTCAGAATCAATACAATTTGTTTACACCAGACCAGGTTTTGAGAGTGACTCAAAAGCAAAGTATAATCCCCAGGATGCGGCTCCTTATTCCGTACATATAACAAGAATAGAACCCGATGTTTCAACTGGATTATCAATAAAACTATTAAGATTTGCGCAGTTCTTACACAAAAATAAAATCACAGGAATCAAGAAGGGGGTATCAAAGCATTAGGTCGTAATAGGATATCTGTTGAATTTAAAAAATCATTTAGAAGCCAACAATTTTGTTGAAAATCCACTCCTTACAGATAATAAATACTCTGCTAGCATCCCAAGATTCCAAATCTCCCGACTGGGGGTTGTTCGTAATATACCTAATGACTGGTCCCTTGAGGAACTGGTCCAAAATATCGATACTCCTCCTAATTGTGGACAAGTGATAAGAGCTAGACGATTAAATGTCAAATCTCATAAACCGGACAACTCAGTCACTTGGATACCCTCATCTTCAGTTGTATTGACTTTTGAAGGGCAGGTTCTTCCAGAAAAAGTTTATTGTTTTGATACCTCTCTCCCGGTTCTGCTATATAGGTTACCTCTTATTCAATGCAGAAATTGCTGTAGGTTTGGCCATATTCGCACTCAGTGTCGATCTAAACCTAGATGTTATTATTGTGGTGCTCAACATGCAGGTGATGCATGCGATAAAAGTAAGGAACAACCACATTGCATACTCTGTGACAGTGATAATCATGCAGCTACAGAGTCGGTGTGTCCCGAACATGCAAGACAAAAAAGTATAAAAATTGTAATGGCTGAAGAAAATATAAGCCACATGGAGGCATCTGTCCGATTTCCTTCTGTAAAGCGGTCATATGCTGATGTAACATCGACTCAACAAAATTTACACCAACCTCAAACCTCTCATCCTCTAAACTATCAATTCTCAGTTACATCATCTCCATCCTCATCACCCAGAAAATCATATCGTGAAACAGTCCTTTTAACTCCCCGACCTCGTCCCCCCATGGGTAAATCGTATGACATATCTGCACATAATAATATTACTCAGACACCCAAATCCTCTCAACCTAAAGGTTGTGCTGCTATAGGCCAACAAAAATATGAGGAAACAACTCCTCTCCCTACCCCAAATGACAATCTTGTGGAACTTCTTGTTTGTACCCTCATTAACATTATATCAAAATTTTCAGATGCATTACCGAACAATGTCCAACAATTACTGCAGCTCCTCCTCTCCTCCTTCTTAAAAAATGACCCTAAACCTCCTACAATGGAATACTAGGAGTATCTTAAATAAAAAACATGATCTTATATATTTACTCAATAAATTTAAACCAGTGGCATTTGCCATCTCGGAGACATGGTTAAGACCTGGCACTACATTCAGAGTGCCTGGCTACTCATGCCTCCGGGATGACAGAGCCGACGGATGGGCGGGTTCCGCTCTTCTGGTTACAAAATCTACTACATTCTCCCAAATCCCCATCCCCTCACACAGTCCAGAATTTCAAATAGTAGCAGTCAAAACCTTTGGTATTACCTTAGTCTCTATTTATATCCCTCATCCAAATCAATCCATACTCTCTGAACTTCAGTCACTCCTATCGACTCTCTGTCCTCCTTTTATTATCATGGGAGATTTTAACTGCCATCACACATTATGGGGCTCACAATCCACTGACACAGTTTCTACATACTTGTTAGATCTACTCGACGACATTGACCTCTGCGTGCTGAATGATGGATCTAGTACCCGTAGAGTATCCCCTCTTCAAAACCCCAGCTGTCCTGATTTAACACTTGCATCCCCTACCCTAGTCACTAAACTTACATGGCAAGTCCTACCTAATTCATATGGTAGTGACCATATTCCTATCTTAATTACATTCTATAATACTTATTCCAAACCTACGTCTGTCCCCAGTCCACTTCTAAAATATAAAACAGATAAAGCTGATTGGCATAAATTCTCCAGTCTTTTAGAAAATAAATTTTGTTCCCTCCCTGCCATAAGTATAAATAATTTTCATGAAACCTACAATAATTTTGTTACTTTTTTAACATCAGCAGCTAATGATTCGATCCCCCTTAAAAATTCTACTCTTAACAAAATCCCTTCCCCCCTTGGTGGGACTCTGAGTGTACAAATAGTGTCAAGCTGCGAAAAGAGGCTGAAAGAACTTATTTATCAAACTTGACGATGGATAATTACCTCTCCTATCGTAAGATAGCTGCTCGCACAAAGAGACTACTCTCCAAGAAAAAATCTTCAGGATGGCATAGGTTTTGTGAATCCTTATCTCCAAGAGCCTCCCCTCTCTTGTATGGAATAAAATCAATTCATTTCGCAATGGAACTATTAATCATAATTTAACATCGAATGATCCCTCGTTATGGGTAGATGCTTTTTTTGATAGGCTTGCTCCACCTTTTGTCCCCTCAGAAGATTCCCTTCCTTATGCAACTCCTCCAACTTCTAGTGGTGACAGAATGGATGAACCATTCTCGTTACCAGAATTGATTTGTGCCCTTGATCATCTCCATGACTCCTCTCCAGGAATTGACGGCATCCCATATTCTTTTATATGTAATCTACCCATGTCAGGTAAAAAATACTTTCTGGATATTATTAATTGTGTCTTCTTATCTGGAATAGTACCTGAATCTTGGAAATCCCAAATTATAGTTCCCATCTTAAAACCCCAAAAAGATCCTAACGATCCAAATTCTTACAGACCGATTGCCCTATCTTCGGCCTTGGCAAAAATTCTAGAAATTCTCATTAAACATAGACTTGAATGGATTTTAGAAAGTAAAGGTTTATTATCCAAATTACAATTTGGATTTAGACGTGGCATGGGTACTACAGATAGCCTTAGTGTCCTTATTTCGGAAATACGCCTTGCTTTCTCCTGCAATGATCACCTCATAGGAATTTTCCTTGATATCTCGTCTGCGTATGACAATGTCCAGCTTCCAATACTCAGGCAAAAGCTGCAAAATCTGAGTATTCCTGTGAGACTGACTACTATCATATGTAATCTCTTAATGGCTAGATCGATTTCCTTGCGTGTTAATGGCTCTCTTTTTCCTTCAAGACTGGTCTGGAAAGGTCTCCCACAGGGCTCTGTCCTTAGTCCCCTTTTATATAATATCTATACATCTGACCTTGAATCCTCTGTTACTTGTTTCTGCAAAATCCTACAATATGCGGATGACATTGCTATGTATATCGCCTCAGATTCCTTTTCTGACTCCTCTTCCCGCCTAAATTCCGCGTTATATTACCTCAATCAGTGGCTAGATGATCATGGGCTAACACTTTCTATACCAAAGTGCTCAGCGGTCGTTTTTAGCCGCAAGAGACAAATCCCCGTTATTGAACTCTCTCTAAATAATGAACCTATCTTAGTACAAGATAAAGTAAAATTTTTGGGTGTTATCCTGGACTCAAAATTAACAGGCCTGCATCATTTAAGCTACGTAGTAAATAAATGCGAAAGTAGTATTAATATCTTAAAAGCCCTTTCTGGTGTACGTTGGGGTTCTCATCCATATAGCCAAAAACTCTTATATAATGCTATTATCCGAAGTCACTTAGACTATGGCTCATTTCTGTTAGAACCTTGCAACAAAATTGCTCTAGCTAAATTTGACAGAGTTCAAACTAGGTGCTTACGTATAATTATTGGTGCAATGAAGTCATCTCCAGCAAACGCTCTGCAAGTCGAATGTCTAGATCCCCCTCTCCATCTACGTAGACAATATCTCTCAGACCGCTTTTACCTCAATATTGCCCAATATAACTCCCATCCTCTCCTTCCTATCTTAGAGTCTCTCTCAGAACAAATAAGCCTATCAAGTTACTGGACCCATAAAGAACCCCCTCCCATCCTTAAGAGCTTTACCAAGTACAAAAACCCGATCTCACTTATTAAAAAAATAGACCGTAACCCTCTTTTCGAATTTGATTATGATTCTCTAATTTATCGTCCTAATGTAATTCTAGATTTTGGATTAGTAAAACATTCACCTTTTGCTAATCAAAAGTTTAACGCTATTGTCGCGGAAACATGGCACGACTGGCTTCTGATGTTTACAGATGCTTCTAAAACTGACAAATCAGATCATGTTGGAGCCGCTGTATGGATCCCAAAATATAACGTTGTCCTCAACTTCAAATGTTCTCCTTCATCCTCAACATTTACTGGTGAATCCATAGCTATTATGGAAGCAGTGTCCTATGTAGAAACACATAAATTAAACAAAACCCTCATTCTTTCGGACTCCCTAAGCTGTTTACAAGATATTTTAAAACTACCTTTTAAATCCAAAGAAAACTTTTACATAACTTTGCAAACTAAACAAATTTTACATAGGTGCTATAAGTCCGGTATTAATGTTACCATTGCGTGGATTCCTAGTCATTCAGGAATTATTGGGAATGAAACAGTAGACTCTTGGGCCAAAAATGCTATCCAACATGGTAATAATTACAATTTTTATTTCACTCGAGATCTACGTTGTCAGGCTAATCCACACATGTTAGAGGCTTGGGATAACTTGTGGCAAAAAACTAGACAATCTAAAGGCAAGTATTATGGTAATATCCAGCCCTTCATCCCTATAAAACCATGGTTTGCTACTCAACGAAACTTAGATAAGTGGGTTACATCAGTTATATGCCGCCTACGTTTGGGACATGTCTGCACACCCGTATTTTTATACAAAATCCGAATCCAAGATCACTCTCTGTGCGAATGTGGCTTAGCGGAAGGAACGTTAGAGCACCTATTTTTTGAATGCCCCAAATTGACCCTTCCCCTCTATGACCTGTTGCCTCGTACCTTTCCACGTCCTGTAAATATTCCATTCCTTCTTACCTTAGTCCACTCTCCTTTGGTTAAGGTACTGGCCAAATTTATATGTACTAATAATATAAAAATTTAAAATATAAGTATATGTCACTCTTTACACTTCTCGTCTTTTCATTCCTTCCGCGTATTGTCTTTGCTATAATACACTCATACACACATATCATATTAAATTTATTTTTCCTTTGCATGTATATAACATATTTTGTGTTGTCCTCCTTTCCAGAGAACTCAACTGAACGATCATTACTGAAAAATGTCATAATATAAAATTCACGGAGTCTTCTCTAACCCTGACATTGGCAGAAAATCACCGTTGCTTCTACGGTGGAAGCCATATTTTAAAAAAGAAGAAGAAGAAGAAACTAAATAGACAGTAATTTTAATATTAAATCTTATCAGTTTAACAATTGCTAGGAGACCAAATAAAGATAAAATAAAAATAAAATAAAACTTCCAGCAGCAGTATTTCCGAACCGATACGACATAATAACCTTCAAGAAAAGAGCATATTCCTTTTTAAAAGGCCAGCAGTACACCTACAATGCCGCTGGTGTTGCGGGTGATCATGGGCGGCGGTAGTCATTTACCATCAGGTGAGCCGCATGCTAGTTTGCCCCCTGTATTGTAAAAAACATCTGTTTTCCCCATTGCACATTATAATTTTTAGGTTATTTTCAACGAATTAATGCGAACAGTAGGGAAAACCATGACTATGTATTGGGTAAAATGAAATAAAGATCTAGCAACACTGCCCAAAGAGTTAGGTTTTTAACTAACCAGTAAAAGAGTACATACTGCGTCATAATCAATCTATTTACTACGAATTACTTTTATCGTAACCTGCGTCTTTTATTTTCGTGCTTATAACATTCAATTCATTTATACGAAGTTTTTATTTACATACATATACAGTCACGTTTGTTTCACTTTGAAATATTTTGATAAATATCTACAACGGAGTGAGGTAAGTATGTAATATACCTAATCTTGTTCGCTTGTTAGTTTCTATATATATATATATATATATATATATATATATATATATATATATATATATATATATATTACCATATATATTACCATTTTTCACCTATCAAAAAGAATATATATATATTCTTTTTGATGGGTGAAAATGGTATGGTAACCCCACCTGCGCTAACGGGATACGCTGGCGGAGCACCGGTGAAGGGTGACAGATGAGAATGAAAACAGGCCAGTTAGCCCATCATGATGAATTCATCAGGAATTAACCATGATAGTTTCCAGGGAGAATCGCGAGGAGGTGGACCTGGTGGGGTATATTGCTAACAATGGGATTCTCAGTCTCCATTACTAACAATCCCTTTCCCCCCAGTTTCTATATATTACCCTGTATATAACTGTAATTAGCTAGCACTAAATGTTTAATGTATAATTAATATGTATAATTAATTAATATACTAATATGTTTTTTAATGGGTGAAAATGGCATTGTAACTGTAACCCCGCCTGCACTATTGGTATACACCGGCAAAAAAATATCAAAAAGTTATAATAAAAACAATGGAAACTTGTTTTTCCCCTTTCATTTAAGAGTTTCCTCCTGTCGGTGCAACTAATTCATGCATTCTCTTCCAGCCACCTCTATCTCAGGCTATATATTCGACCTCCCTATAGGTACGACATGACACCTAGTTAATAGAAACTATAATTTTTTTTTTTTAATTTTGTCTGTACATATTTATATTTATTCTGATATCACGCGAAAACTATTACACCAAATTGAATACAATTTTCACAGAATTGTTCTTTACAATATTACTTACAATCGCCTATATTTTACCTTGAAGGCCCATCTGAAAAGTTTTTTATTACATTGGTTTTTCGACTAGTAAAGTGGACGCGCACGAAGTCACGGTCAAAAACTAGTTAACCCTTCTTTGCGTGATTTTTTTTTTATTGGTGAATAAAAAAAATAAATCAAGGTGATATAATTCGTGTTCAAAATTAAAGGCAAAATGGTTAAAGAAATAAATTGGACAGCTATGTTTTTTTTTTCTGCAATGGACATTAAAAAGGTATCCAGACACGATCAAGTTAAAGTATATATGTATATAAGTTATAATTTTTGGGCATTCAGTGTTATGATGGAAATTTCCACCAGTATGCAGAGGATTAATATAATATATAGGTACAAAGATAAATCTTAATAAATTCTTTGTAAATACTTTTTTAAATACGTATGTAATAATTCTTTTTTAAATACGTATCTAAACGCTATCTATGTAGGTACGTGACTAAATGTATTTCTGACGTGATATGTCCAATATGAAGTCGTTATCATTTTCGTAGTGCGTGTCAGATTATCAAACTGTGTACATCCTTTTTATTTATTTAAATAACTTTATTGACCAAAATATTATACGAATAAGTTACAATAGGCGGACTTAATGCCAGTAGCATTCTCTACCAGTCAACCTTTGCAGTGAAGAGTGAATCACGAACGCGGTACGTCATTATTGGAATAGGTAAAAAAAATAACAACTGTTAATGTTGAGGGAGAGTTTGTACAAAAGTCGATTGCTTGGGTACCTCTGTCCCATTCGTGTTTCAACCGTGAAGCAGTTGTGTTTGCATGGCTGTGTTTCGGTTTGAAGGGTGGGATATGGCGTGAATTTACTGGGTACGTGTATCCTCATGTCCTACAGCCTCAATGGTCGCGTACTGCGTGGTTTCAGAGATGTTTCCTCCCACGAACACTCAGGTTGTGGAATGAGCTCCCTGCCGAGGTTTTCCTAAAAGACTACAGCATGGGGTTCTTCAAAAGGGGGGTAAAGAGGTTTCTTCAGGGTCGGCAACGCGCCTCTGGTATCTTTAGATCTACGAGTATCTTCCCACGGAAGAGAATTCCACAATCTAGTAATTAATCTATATATTTGTAACATCACAACTCCGTCGGTTATAAACTGATTTGGAAAATTTAATTTGAACTGTTAGTAATGCGAACTATCAGTTCCATTGCTATCAATATATATATATATATATATATTAACATACTTCTTAATTTTAAATACACTATCCGGACTTGACGCGATGGAAAATGTTTTCCACGTAAATAATACCTACTTACCTGCTTCTGGCGTATCGACATACGCCGTGTTTATCAACAAAAATTTTCCCTTGGCAATTAAGTTCCGATAGTGTATTTAAAATATACATATGTTAACAACGCAATATAGTTTAAAATTAACTATACTTGTTTTTCTTTTTCAGATCTCCAAATAGAATTATTTCTTCTTACATAATCCCATATATAAATCTATTATGCGTAGTGACCAATCCGGACATTGAAGGAAGTACAACATGAATCACCATTACGAAAATACTGCTGACGAATGCATTGTAATTTGCAACATATGCAATGTAAAAGTGCCAAATACAATTAATAACAGAGATGAACACTCGTATGGTGTAAGGCATGAAACAGAATACGATAATCTTTTATTAATAAATAAAATGAAAATGATAAATGATACGTTATATTGCCATGTTTGCAATCTCACAATGTATAATACGGATGACTTAGACCATATAAATGATGTGAATCATCGTTACAAAATAGAAAAACCTAAAATCCATCCCCATATGGAAAAAAAAAATGGTAACAAACTGGAATGCCGTGTCTGTGAAGTAGTAATTTCTAGTAAAGATCATTGTGTCAGTGAACACGTTGAAGGTAACAACCACACGATCAATTACTCCAATCTACTCGAAGACAATATGATTAAAAATATTGGCAAGCGTGTATTTTGCGAGCTTTGTCGTCGATTTGTGAAGGCGGTAAAAGTTATTGATCATGTTCTAATGGACGAAGATCATATAGATAGGTACATTTGCAGTTTGAAACAAAATCCAGAACCTCTTCATTACCATATGTGCTACAGTAGTGACCCCAAGATAGTCATCTGTAAAGTTTGTGATAAAAGCATCACTTGTACAGTGATCAATAATCATATTAGTAGCATGATTCATTTACAAAAGTTTAAAACAACTCTTGCGTTCAACAAAATGAGGAAGACGAGGAACAAAAAGAAATATTATTGTGATATTTGTCATGTTTATGTTCCTAATAAGAACGAATTGGAACATATTAATGGTAAAAATCATGCAGAAAGTATTAAGGTAATGATAATGAAAAGAATGTTTAACGATTTATCTGAAAATAATATTTATTCATCAGACGATGAATATGATGAAGAGGATGGTACTGAATATAGTTGGGATGATGATGAGGAGGATGGTACTGAATATACTCGGGATGATGATGATGAAGAGGATGATACTGAATATACTCGGGATGATGATGATGAAGAGGATGATACTGAATATAGTTGGGATGATGATGAAGAGGATGATACTGAATATCGTGACGATTATAGGTATGATAATAATTATAATTATTAACTTGAAGAATTTTCTTTTATCTTTATAAGGTATTAACTATTGATATTGGAGATTGTGGATTTATATTTGGTGGAATTTGGAATCCATCTTAATAAGTTGGACAAAAAACCTATGGAATGACGTCGAAAATGGTGTTGGGTTTAAAACTTATGGAAGTAAACAATAGAAGTACCTAAATAGTAGTTTATAAAAAAAATTACTTGACTGAAAATAATATAGGATTTTTAATGGCATTTAAATGGAATGGAAACCTTCCCTACGTAGTAAAATGAAAGCTCTGAGAAGTATGTGTGGTATTACATTAAAAGATAGAGTAAGAAACAGTGTGATTAGAGAGAAGTGTAGACTGAAACACGGTGTAGTGACAAAAATCGAAAAGGGAATGTTGCGTTGGTTTGGCCATTTGGAGAGGATGGATGGAAGAAGAGTTACGAAGTAGATTTATTGAGCACGAATAAATGGAGATGTCGGTAGGGGCCGCACTAGACGGACGTATGTTTGAATAAAAAGGCGACGTGCTGAAGAAGAGCCAAATTAAAAGTACCCGTAACCGGCGAGCGTGTATGAAAAGATTAGACTGTGGGAGAAACGAAAGAGGGAGACTTTGTACAAAAATCGATTGCTTGAGTACCTCTGTCCCATTCGTGTTTCAACCGTGAAGCAGTTGTGTTTGCATGGCTGTGTTTTTGAAGGGTGGAATATGGCATAAATTTACTGGGTACAGAGGAATAACATCTGAGTCCTCAGGAATGGCAACGCATGGGGGTATCATGGGCGAAACAGTATACTCTGTTATGTCTACGGTACTGCTCATGTCTATAGGCGACGGTTACCACTTTACATCAGGTGGGCCGTCAGCTTGTTTGCCATTCTAAGTTGTATAAAAAAAAGAGGGTTGTTTGAATCGAAGCATTTGGCGTTCCATTGTTTCTGCTTATTCTAATGGAAGACAGGGAGACGTGACATGTATGTACGAGTATGTACCTTCCCTATAGTGTACGAAAGATAACGGCGAGTGTCAAGGAAACTGACTGCCGATTTACAATATTTTTCTTTTATCTGAAAGGAAATACATATTGGTTTTATAGAAATTTTATAAAGAGCGATTTAGTAGTTTAGTTTCTAGATTAAAATAACTGGTTTTGTCACAATTTAAGTGTTTTTTTTTTGTGAAGACACTTATTGTCTATTTACAATTATTATCTGATA
Organism: Galleria mellonella; assembly: GCF_026898425.1. Lineage (NCBI taxonomy): Eukaryota > Metazoa > Arthropoda > Insecta > Lepidoptera > Pyralidae > Galleria > Galleria mellonella. Next base: position 29,371 of record NW_026441973.1, read on the forward strand.
ATGAAATGGTAACCCCTGCGTTAAATGTATACGCTAGCTGAGCGCCATGCCGTCATTGCAAATTCACCAGGAATTAAACGCGATAGTTTCCAGAAAATCAGAATGGATTTTTGCAACGTGACCGAATACCTAAATGCCAATATTGAATTATAGCATTATTATTTATTTAGGTTTAACTGTAAGAAGTGTGACAATAAAAATTTTATAACTTGAAGTCATCATTATTGGTATATAGTTACCATTATATTGACATGTAGTAACTAATTTATAATGTTAACTATAATTCATTTGTCATTTTATTTTTATTTTGTAATTTAAATGTTATTATTATTCTTATTATTTATTTTATTAATTTCAAAATTAGAATGTAAATATTGACTGGCCATTGTGTGACGAAAACTGTTACATTGGTTAATAAAGAATTGACTTTAAGCAATATACTGTATATTGCTAAATGCCAGTAAAGCCTGGAAGAGATCGCTCTTAGCGATAAGGCCGCCCATTGTTTTATCATTGTTATTATTTCTTATAATTGTTTGTATGATAAGTTTTCTATTGTAATCTTATGGTGGAAACAATAAAGAGTATCTATCTATTATACCTGTAGTAAGTGGTCTAATCATCATCTTCCTACCCTTATTCCAGGGGGGAAAGGGATTGTTAGTATTGGAAACTGAGAATCCTATTGCTAGCAATATACCCAACCAGGTCGACCTCCTCGCGGTTCCACCTGGAAACTATCATGGATAATTCCTGATGAATTCATCATGATGGGCTAACTGGCCTGTTTTCATTCTCATCTATCACCCTTCACTGGTGCTCCGCCAGCGTATCCCATTAGCGCAGGCGGGGATACCATACCATTTTCACCCATCAAAACAACCCTTATTCCAATCATTATTTGGGGTCGGCGTAATCTGGTTTTATCCATATTACTAAAGGATTGGGCTTATAGTTTTACAACCGGCCACCTGCCTGACGTCAACCCTCTTTGGGAATGCTTTTGTTGGTGGTTTCCGTTACCTACGGTTCCACACAATCCCACATAAGGGACTACTCACACTTATTCAACTTTTGTCCATAGTAAACAACGATTTTGTATTTAGACGTGTACGCATTCATTCGACTCTACGCGTCTATTCTGCTTTCGCGGCAACTCAGTATAAAATGAGGATAAATGTGTGTTTATCATGCGAATGCTATAGAGAGCGTTCAGCGCTGTTCCGCCGCATTCACCGTCGAACGCGGCGAAACAGCTCTTTACAGGGATATTTCGCGACTCCTTGTCGACAAGTTGCGACCTGTATTGTTTCTGCATTGATTTTATTTATTATTGCGTAATCATTATGTACGCAACGATTAAAGAGTGCAGACGTATTTTATAGTAAATATAAATATTTTATTTTTACGAAATGCAGCATATTCAACGCCGTACGCAGTAGACAAGCGTTTCAGCGGAGATAGCACGCTATGACGGCTTTTCTCATTCTTACGACGCCGTACGCGGCTGATAAAAGCAGAGCTGAGAGAAGTGTGACCAAAATCGTTCAGCGAAACGCAAATGGAGATGAATAAGTGTGACTAGTCCCTAAGTCCCTTATTCCTCTCTTTTACTAATTTCCTTTACGCATTTCCAACGATCCCTTCCTTTTTTCCTCAAACCTTTCCTCCAACCGTAGGTGATCTAATATTGCTAGCAATTAGTAATATATCCTAACAATCCCTCTGTCCCCTTTCCCAGTATTTTATACTTATTGGTTAGGGATAAACCAGGGAGTCTTATTTTAAAGAAATGACAGCGTTATAATTATAACTCCTTTATTTAATAAGATTGGGGTACTCACGCCATGATGGACGTCAGTAAAGAGATAAGAACGGGAGATTACATTACATAGAAGGAATGATAAAAACTGTAAATCATATGGTTGCCTCCGTTGCAAATATAATTAGAAAAAAAAAAGACGAAAGATACACGATCAGTTATTATCAATTATATTTACATAAAAAGAAAGGAGGCAACCATATGAATTACAGTTTTTAACATTCCTTCTATGTAATTCCTTGTTCTTAGGTAATATAGGCTAATTCAGTGTTGCCAGATCTAATCTACAACTAGTGATGTACACTCATACTACTCATGCACATTCTAAAACATTTTTATAATTGTTTATGCAAATAAATTATTGATTGATTATTTTGTAGCCGACACCTTTATTTTTTTCCTAACAACAACATGACTTTTATTTTTTCTTTCTTATGCGGTGCGGTCTATATTTTTTTTTTTTAATAAAGGATGCGTTTTCGGAGTTGGCATGCCGGCGAAAAGGATGAGTCGCAATCAAACAGCAGTGTTATAGTATACAAGCATAATTAATATTTTGATATAACGCCACACCACACATGCATGAAATACAAAGAGTACCTACAGACACCAATCCAATAGGTTACAACCTAAGAACAATGCTATTCTTGTCAGTTCATAACAGGCTAGTGACGCTAGTGTATATAAAATATTATACGGCCGTATTATTGATATTTTTATTTATACATGATATAATGAAGCATGAGCACCTGCGCCAAGCAATAAAAAACACGTATTTAAATCCACTTATACTTTTATTATATTTATTTATTACAACAATTTCCTTAGCCATATATCTTACATTTTTCACACACACCAAAGACAATCATTGCAGCGCCCTCTCGCCTACTCTACCGTAACTACTCTTTCGTTGTCTGTGCCTAATGTTGCAATTATTAAAAATAATAATTGTGGAGGCTGGAGACACAAAACAATTAAACTCAACAGGTATATTAGCCTGTTCCAAACGGAATAAACGTACTAAAAAAAAAAAAATCAACAGGTATAACCCTACCAAATTCAGATACAACCTGCTTGCATACTTTCTACATAAACTGTGTACAATATATAATCTAGTAATGTAAAATTTGTCATTGACAAATAATTGACATATCAAACATTTTCTATACACTAACCTGCTATGAATTGAGAAAAATAGCAACTGATGGTGTATCTTTCGTCCTCTTTTTACTAATTATATTTGCATAAGAAGAAAGGAGGTAACCATATGATTTACAATTTTTATCATTCCTTCTATGTAATTCCTTGTTCTTAGAATTTAACAAAAACACATCGTTTATCGATATGTTGCCACGATTGAGCTCGCCATCTTTTTGCGGAGCGCAACGTGTCTGTCTTTTTGTATTGAGTTTACTTGCGCTTGCGAAATATTTTATAATAATAATAATAATAATATAATTTGCCTTCCAAAGTCCAACCCCGCGTCCGAGCTCACCATCTAGCTCACGTGGAAGGCGGTCACGCGTATAAATAAAACCTACGCGGCTAAAGGGGCAATGGCAAAAATAAAGATGGTGAATAATTATAATGGAGACAGTATAGGGTCGCTGCCCGGGGGTCGCCGGGACGCGTCTACAACTGGCGGTAGGCGCGGCAGAATGCGAGCCAGCCGACCGGCCCCACCACCTGGCCGGTCCGACCCCTCGCCATCGACATCAGCTGGCTTGGCGCCGGCAGGGCCGTCACAGGCCCAGCAATCGGTGCCCGCCACTGGTGGTACACGTCGTATGAGGTGGACAAGAGCCATGAATGAGGACCTCATACGTGCGTTCTTCAGGGCTACAGGGACAGAAACAGGCAGAACAGGATACCGGGCAGTAATGCACCGCGAGTTTCTGCGTCTTTTACCGGATCTAACCGTCTCGGAACAGAACCTAGCCGACAGAGTTCGGTACATACAGCGCTCTGGTATGTTTAGCGCGACCGAACTCGAACGATTGCGAAGTGAAGTTGTTCCAGAAGCAAACTCCGCGACCGTAGAGCAACCCATCTCAAACGTGCTACCTAGCGTAGAGGTGGTTGCCGAAACGCTTTCAGAAGCGGATGCGGACGGAACAACTTCCCAGGATATAGAGCATATGAGGAGCATACTAGACGAGGCGATTCTAGAGATCCGAAGAACTCCCCTCGAAGAGAGACCGAAGCTTCCCCGGATATATCTAAATGTGGCGACGCGGGATGCCATTGAGGCCACAAATGGACTGCTGCCTCAGTACCTTGAGGGCAGCGGTGACCTGGGAGAGACGAGTTCAATCCTGTTTGGCGCTGCGTTGGCAGTATGCCGATATACCGGCGCAAAAATGCCCCGGGCTGGACGTAATATCCAAAGGGATAATATGAAACCAGCCTGGAAAAGAAGGATTGAACGACGGATCGCCCAGGCCAGAGTCCTCATTGGTAGACTGCTCTGCTTCAGGGAGGGCAACACACGCCCGAGAATTATGCGCTCCGTAAAAGAGGCCTTTGCTGGGACAGGTGTACGTCTGTTCCAGCCGGACTTCGGGCACAAACTTACGGAGCGCATAGATGAACTGAAGCAGAAGATCGCTGCATGGGGGAAGCGACTCCGACGGTACTCTGAGAGGGTTGAGAGGTATCAACAGAATCGCCTCTTTATGAGTGATCAACGGAAGTTTTATAGGAACTTGGAGCGCCCAAAACTACAGCCCACAGGACAAAGACCCGAAACAGCCAATTTCGTCGCCTTCTGGAGACAGCTGTGGTCTGAACCTGTGGAACATGAGGAGGGCGCATGGATGCACGATGTTGAGGAAGCATGTGCTCGAATAACGCCGATGAACGCCATTGCCATTACGGAGGAAGACGTGGTTTCCGCGATCCGTCGGGCTCCGAACTGGAAAAGTCCGGGAATCGACGGATTGCAGCACTACTGGTTAAAGGCGTTCTCGGCCAGCCATGCGACCTTAGCCGTGCAATTCCAGAGTGCCCTCGAAAACAGGACGCTCCCGAACTTCCTTACAACCGGGATCACTCATTTAGCTCCTAAGACGGACGATACCGCGGATCCATCTAAATATCGCCCCATCACTTGTCTTACGACAATATATAAGACGTTAACATCCGTTCTGAGCGCTAAGATCTCTCGTCATGTGTACGAGAATAAGATCCTATCTAGCGCTCAGAACGGATGCAGGGGCGGTAGCCGCGGATCGAAGGAGCTGCTCCTCATTGATGCTGTCGCTGGCCACGTGGTCAAGCGGAACCGTCGGAATTTCTCCGCCGCCTGGATAGATTATAAAAAGGCGTTCGATTCCGTGCCCCATTTATGGCTCCGGAGGATACTCGAGCTGTACAAGATCGACGGTACAGTTCGAGTGTTCTTGGAGGCATGCATGGGGCAGTGGACGACGATCCTGACTATCCAGGGCGAGCGATTGACGGATACCGCTGACCGGATAGAGATAAAGAGGGGAATATTCCAGGGCGATTGTTTGAGTCCACTTTGGTTTTGCCTGTCCCTGAATCCACTCAGTACTTTACTGGAGAATTCGGGGACTGGATTTCAGTATCGGAGAGGAGGTACACGAGTGTCTCACCTTCTGTACATGGATGACTTGAAACTGCTAGCTCCGAGCGTCGAACGCCTGACGGAGCTGCTAAATATCGTAAACGATTATAGCAGCTCTATTAGGATGGCGCTCGGAATAGACAAGTGCGCGGTCCTCCATGTGCAGAGGGGACGGGTCACTCAAACTGAAGAGATCGCCACAGATCCCTCTAATATTAAAACCCTCTCCGAGGCTGAAACATACCGGTATCTGGGCATGTCACAAAACATCGGTGTGAAGGAGACGGATATGAAACAGTCAGTCCGCGAGGAATTTTTTGCGCGCCTTACAAGAGTACTGAAAAGTTCTTTGTCGGGCGCCAATAAAATCCGAGCTTATAACGGCTGGGTCATACCCGTACTCCTTTACACTTTTGGCGTGCTCAGATGGTCTCAAACCGATCTCGAAGCCCTGGATCGGAAAGTCCGCACAACTATGACCCTCCATAGAATGCATCACCCGAAATCGTCAGTCATGAGGCTGTATATCCCGCGGAAGGCTGGTGGTCGAGGCTTGTTAAGTGTTAAGACCATGCACAACCGCGAGGTTGACAGCCTCAGGACATATTTTCTGGAGAAAATAGACGAGGGTTTGCATAGAGAGGTCATAGAATGTGACAAAGGATTCACCCCTCTTTCTCTGGCTAAAGAGGACTGGCGAAAACCCGAAGTTTTGGGTACCTCTCAGCGGGAGGCCGTATGGAAAGAGAAGGAGATGCACGGAAGGTTCTTCAAAGCCCTTCACGGGCCGTACGTAAACACGAAGACCTCCGTGCACTGGCTACAGTTCGGTGATCTCTTCGGAGAGACCGAGGGTTTTGTCTGTGCAATACAGGATCAGGTGGTTAAGACGAACAATTACCGAAAGCACATTCTGAAGGATGGCACTGAGGACATCTGTCGGGCATGTCGCCATCCCGGAGAGTCACTCAGACATGTGCTTTCGGGTTGTTCAGCTCTTGCCAACACTGAGTACTTGCACAGACACAACCAGGTAGCCAAAATACTCCATCAAGAGCTAGCTCTGAAGTACGGCCTCGCGAATGAGAGGTTGCCGTACTATAAGTACGAGCCCCAGCCGGTCCTCGAAAGCGACAGCGTAAGGCTCTACTGGGACCGATCCATCATCACGGACAGAACCGTTCTTGCAAACAAACCTGATATCGTGGTGATGGATCGGGCACTCTCGAGGGTGTTTTTGGTGGATGTCACCATACCGCATGACGAGAACCTCGTGAAAGCCGAAACCGAGAAGAAGAGAAAATATCTCGACCTGGCTCACGAGGTGACCGAAATGTGGGGGGTGACATCTACCGAAATCATCCCAATCGTTATGTCGGTGAACGGTCTTATCCCAACCAGTCTGGAACAACATCTCAGACGGTTGGGATTCCGAGGCGGCTCACTCCCGGGAAAGATGCAGAAAGCGGTGCTCTTAGATTCTGCCCGCATTGTACGCCGGTTTCTCTCCCTGGGGCCCTGAACCCCGGCCGACTGTGCTTCTGCCGGGGGTTAGTTGCCATCTCCTCTCCTTAAGAGGGGAGATGAGAATTTTAGTGAAATTTAAATAATATAATTTATTTGCTCAAATATGGGTTATTACAGATGTTACATTAATAGGTTATTACGCCTCCATATTTTACCATAAATGGCGTGCAAATCTTCTCTTAATATAAATATTACCATATTTCATATATCATTAGCGTATAAGCACCTATACCAATAATAAAAAGTATAAACAATGTTTCCTTCATGTTGCTTAGTCTGTGCACGAAACTTGTATCGTTGAAAGGAAATTCTGAATAAAAATCGCCATTGTACAAAAGTCGATTGCTTGGGTACCTCTGTCCCATTCGTGTTTCAACCGTGAAGCAGTTGTGTGCATGGCTGTGTTTCGGTGTTGAAGGGTGGGATATGGCGTGAATTTACAGGGTACAGAGGAATAACACCTGAGTCCTCAGAAATCTTAACGCATAGGGGGTATCATGGTCGAAACAGTATACTTTGTTATGTCCATGGTACTGTTCATGTCTATAGGCGACGGTTACCACTTTCCATCAGGTGTACCGTCAGCTTGTTTGCCATTTGAATTGTTTAAAAAAGAGATTAAAAATTATAGTCGTCATGAATATTGTCATTATCACTATTGCATCACCATGGTGATGATAATCATCGCTTCTATTATTCAAACTGCGTGAAGGTGATACAACGCGTGTCTTCAACTGACGTTTATGTCCTTTGTCCTTCAAATGGCCAATGACTTCTTCTTCAGATAAATATTTATAACACACTTGGCAAAATTTTCTCTTGCTATCGTCCATAAATATTATCATATTTTCTTTAAGTAGATCATTGTAATTCTCGGTATGTCTCTTTCCATTGATATGTTGGATTACACAATGTTTGTTATTAGGTACAAATACTTTACAGATGTAACATTTCAATTTATTACCCGCAGTACCATTCAACAGGACGAAGTTTTCTAAATTTTTCATCTTTTCAACCGATGTTAAAGAGGGACGTTCACAAATATGTTTTTTTTTTGCTGAATTAGTTACACTAATTACTATTGTACAATTATTATTTTTAAATTTATTATTTTTTTTTTTTTTTACTGAAGTGTGTAATGTAAAATAAAGTAATACACTGTAATCTTAAAATCGATGCATCCATATATATGTGATTCCCTATCTATAATGAATGATATGGATTAACTAAATATTAGATTAGATATGGAATAAAAGTAGTGTAGTCCCGGCATAGACTAGACTACTAGCCTTTCCCTTCCTATGGATACCATAAAAGTCGACTAAGAGAAAACAATGGTTAAAGGATGGGTTGTAGCGTCCCTCTTTAAACATTATCTCTCCATTATTATCTATTAAAAAAGGGCAATAACGTGCGTTTCATTATTATTATTTAATTGTCTATGGTCGGTACTTTATTACGGCGTCTCAGTACTGTCACTATCACTATTTAGTTTGTACGTCACATCACCAGTGTTGCCAACGTAGCCACCTGAGAAATGCATCTAGCCCTTTTTTCTTCATTCAGTGGCACAATACAAAGAGGCAATATAAAAATATTGCCAAGTATATCTCTTTAGGTCTGGGTGTTTTACAAAAAAGAGTATTTACAAAAAAAAAGTATTTAAGTATGTCTATCTATTGTTTAGTACACATAGTTGAAGCTCTGCTTGGCCTAAGACTAGATAGCGCTGTGATATACTGTAATATTTTATTTATCCCCTAGCCTCGAATCTAGCCCTATTATGTTCTTATTTACTTAAGTATTCACCAGAAACAATACTAAAAAAATTAACTTCCAGAGTGGTTGAATTAAAAACCAAATTAATAATTGTCTGTTTTTATTGCTTCTGGATTTAAAAGTACACGTAACTATCAAGCGTATATGAATAGATTGGTGAATGTGGAGGAATCGAAAGAGGTTTGTTTGAAGCGGAGTATTTAGCGTTGCATTGATTCTGCCTACGCCAAAAGAACACAAGTATAATATATAGATGTAAGCTAAATAAATTCAATATGCATTATTAGTAAATCACAAGTTTTTTTATGCAACTTAGAATGGCAAATAAGCTGACGGCCCACCTGATGGAAATTGGTAACCGTCGCCTATAGACATGAGCAATGAACAATGAAAACAATTAACCATGATAGTTTCCAGCGAGAACTGCGAGGAGGTCGACCTGGTTGGGTATATTGCTAGCAATGGGATTCACAGTCTCCATTACTAACAATCCCTTTTCCCCCTACTATTTCGGTTTAGCCCGAAAACATCGAACTGTGTTGGCAACACTGCATAGCATATCACACCTACAAATAATATTAATTGCACACTATCAAAAGTACCTGTATGAATAAAAATACGGTATATTTTTTGCGTATATATTAATAAATCCTATATCAATATAAAGTGATTGGATAAATCGTGTACAATGTGGCACGCATACCAGCTTTATACCTAGGTAAGTGTAAACCAATATTACCTACTAGCTGTTCCCCTTCGTCCGCGTTTCCGTCGTTTTTCGTAAAATAAATAGCTAACTCCTTCCTCACGGTTCAGTGGTTTTGATGTAACAGACACATTTCCCTTCACTGCTCTGCTCCTATTGATCGTAGCGTAATGAAAAGTATACTATAACCTGTCCAGGAGTATGAAGAATAATTGTATCAAGTTTCGTTAAAATCCGTCGAGTAGTTTTTGTTTCTATAACGAACATACAGACGGATAGACAAAAATTTTACTGATTGCATTTTTGGCATCAGTATCGATCACTAATCACCCGCTGATAGTTGTTTCGGAAATATATTTCATGTACAGAATTGACCTCTCTACAGATTTATTATAAGTATAGATAAAGAGGAAAAAAATGGAACGTAATGTCAGTGTTTTGCTCTTTTGAGGGCGAAGCAATAAACTGAGTTGTGACCATTTTGTGTTACTGTGACACACGCACGAAAGAAGGAAATTGTTGTTTTATATATTCTGCTGTTTTTTGTTGCTTTGTTTTTCATTTTTTAATCTCTTTTTACTGTGTATGTCTGTATTATGTGTATGTTTGTATTGTTATTTATGTACTCTAAATAATGCAAATAAACTATCTATTTATGTATATAATTTGTAAACGCAAAAATGCTTTGTTGAATTTAAAAACTCTTTCATTTGTGTGCTGTAAGTAATACAAATGAAATATCTATCTATCTATCTAACTATATTAGACTACTACCAGAGGGAGACTTTGTACAAAAGTCGATTGCTTGGGTACCTCTGTCCCATTCGTGTTTCAACCGTGAAGCAGTTGTTTGCATAGCTGTGTTTCGGTTTGAAGGGTGGGATATAGCGTGAATTTACAGGGTACAGAGGAATAACACCTGAGTCCTCAGGAATGGCAACGCGTGGGGGGTATCATTCATTATTTACCAGACCATTAGTAACCGTCGCCTATAAACATGTGCAGTACCATGGACATAACAGAGTATACTGTTTCGCCCACGATACCCCCCATGCGTTGCCATTCCTGAGGACTCAGGTGTTATTCCTCTGTACCCAGTAAATTCACGCCATATCTCACCCTTTAAACCGAAACACAGCCATGCAAACACAACTGCTTCACGGTTGAAACACGAATGGGACAGAGGTACCCAAGCAATCGACTTTTGTACAAAGTCTCCCTCTGGTTGAGGGATGAGCAGCAGCATCCCTCTTTTAACATCACCATTGTCTAACTGCGATCTCAAACCACTTGCCAATAGTGAGAGGTCTATGTTCAGCAATGAAGTTTTTTTATTTTTATATATATATATATATATATATATATATATATATATATATATATATATATATAAGTGGACATGGACATTGACAGTTAAAGGCTGATATGGTACAGGTTAAATAAAAAAAAAACAATATATAGGTAACTGTTTATTAACTATATATCACAAATAACATACATAAACAACATAGGTTGCCACTTATCTAAATATGTGTATAAAAATATTAAAAATATGAAATTAGGTAACAATTGAATGCGAAAGAATATAGTCGATATGTACAAATAAAAAAAATATAAGCAAGGTATTCACAATAATGTACATTCGGCAATTATGAAAGCTCTTACCTATGTGTGCCAACGGGGTCGTTTCTGAAGCCTCCTATCTTTAAATCTATCTTTAAAAATAAAACAATTTGATATACCAGCGAAATCTTTATTCCAAGGACCAATATGAAATAAATTCCTAATAGATTTACGTTAAAATTACTTGACAATGGTCCATAAAACAGAAATGTTGCGATATTATAAAATATTAGTTTAAGAAATAGGTTAAAAAATATGACGCCTCAGAATCGACTCTTAATTATTTGTAAATTAAAAAACAAACACAGATTCTTTGATACCAATAAGTAAACAATTTCCAATATTTCGGAACATTTTTTTTTTTTATACCACGAAGATGGCAAACTGGTATACAGCCCGTTTGATTGTAACGGTTGTAAACGGTCATTCTAGTCTATGGACACGTGCAACACTAGGGATGTCAAGAGAGCGTTACCGGTCCAGATTTTTTTTATACAACTTAGAAGGGCAAACAAGCTGACGGCCCACTTGATGGAAAGTGGTAACCGTCGCCTGTAGACATGAGCAGTACCATGGACATAACAGAGTATACTGTTTCGCCCATGATACCCCCCATGCGTTGCCATTCCTGGACTCAGAATTATTGCGAGACTAACGTTTTTGTTCACTGATAGTGAACAACAATTCCATAATTCATTCAGAAATATTGAAAATTGTTTTTTTTTTTATTTAAGGCAGTTGTAGAACCCCTAGGTATGCACCCTCATAAATAACCTTTTGCGTTGTAAATAACTTTTTTTTTTATTTTATGGAATGATAAATAAATACATTTTTAATTGTAATAAATCATATACATCTAGATGAAGTGTCGTATCAAAAAACCGTCCTAAAAACGCAACGCCAAAAGACCGCCAAAAGTTTTTTCATTCGGATTGTTCAAATGTGAAACTTCTTGTGTGTACAAAAGTCTGAAAGTGTACTGTTGATATTTATATAGAATACTAGCTCTATCCCGCGGTTTCGTCCGCGTCCGCGTGATCAATGTATAAAGTATACTGTATTCAAAGTTAGGTTAGGTTTTTTTTTTATTGATGATAATGGAATGGTAACCTGCGCTATCGGGGGGAAAGGGATTGTTATTTTTTGATTGTTTGGGATATGGGGCTATTTGGCCCCATTACTAGCAATATACCCTGTCAGGTCGACCTCCACGTGGTTCTTCCTGGAAACCATCGTGGCTAATTCTAGTCGAATTCATCAGGATGGGCTAACTGACCTGCTTTCATCCTCGTCAGTCATCTATCACTGGTATCCCGCCGGTGTATACCGATAGCACAGACGGAGTAACCATACCATTATCACCCATTAAAAAAAACCTGCGCTATCGGTATACACTGGCGGGGCACCAGTGAAGGATGACAAGTGAAGAGGAAGCAGGTCAGTTAGCCCATCGTGACAAATTCAACAATAAATGTATCACGATGGTTTCCAGAGGTTAGGGCAAACTATGCATGAACCAAATTTCAATCCAATCCGGCCAGTAGCTTTCGCGTGCAAGAGTAACAAACGTACCTACAATACGAAGTAACTAACTAAGAAAAACCGGGGGGAAAGGGATTGTTAGTAATGGAGACTGAGAATCCCATTGCTAGCAATATACCCAACCAGGTCGACCTTCTCGCGGTTCCCTCTGGAAACTATCATGGTTAATTCCTGATGAATTCATCATGATGGGCTAACTGGCCTGTTTTCATTCTCATCTATCGCCCTTCACTGGTACTCCGCCAGCGTATCCCGTTAGCGCAGGCGGTGTTACCATACCATTTTCACCCATCAAAAAAAAACCTTAGAAAAACCTTTAACATAAAAATATATATCAAAAATGCAATATGGTTTTGAATTTGTCAGCCTTATACACTAGTTCGTCAAATAGAACGCGAACAAAAAAAAATTTACCCTTTTCTTTGGCAGTATGGTAAAAAGAATTGTTTTTTTTTTTTTTTTTAACGAACTAGAATATAAAGCTAAGTCCGATGATATACGTACAAACACCGAATCGTGGGTCCCCTAATAGTGCACAGAAATCATGGAATAAAAGTGGCACGGTAGTGTTCCATCCAAGTTTCTACTTTGACATTACAATTTTGGTTATACATTTCAATTATGTAATCGTTCGTTATACTTTAATACAAATACAAAGTCTTATTTGATATATAACTAAATTAAACTTTAATACGCTGAAATAAGAGTTCAAATTCTTTCATCAATATTTTTTTATTTATTTCTTTAACAATTAATAAAGATTTTGTTAACAGATTTCATCATAATGTGGAATGTAAAGTTTTTCATTATTTATTCTCGACTTATGTAGCAAAAGTATATTTTTTTTATGTAAATTCGAATGGCAAACAAACTGACGGCCCACCTGATGGAAAATGGTAACCGTTGCTTATATGTAATGTATATTTAGTACATAGATGAATAAATTAACATTACCTCCCATACTGAGAAGGCGCGTCTCGCTCTCTAGTATGAGAGGTTCAATTTTCTTTTGTCATTTTTCGACCCACGTTCCTTTGGTGAAAATGTTCAATTTTGTTGGAAGAACACTACCTTCGAAGCATGAAATCGAATTCGATTTTACCACATTACCTCTTGTTGTTGTAATTTTAGTTATTTGTCGAATGAGACTTCATGTTTGAAATAAAGTCTAAACAGTTGTAGCTTTTTTTTTTTCTTGAAATATTTAATAAACAATCTTTGTATGTTTCTTTGAAATTATAGCGCCTAAAATGAATAAATATCTAGGGATAAAAAGTATTTTGTGTTAAATGATTTGTCTGTATAAGTGTTATTGTATATTTACATTCGACACAAATATCTGGTTAAATTAAATGAAAAGTTGAATTTACTTACATAATAATATATATATATATATATATATATTTTACTTGTCTTTGCCAGAGACATTTTTATGTTGTTTTTGTCGAAATAAAAATACTCTGTCCTTCTTCTGTTAAATTTAATAATGACGTCGTTAAAATGCTAAAAGGCAACAAAAATATTTCATATTTTATAATAAATAGTATGACTTAAGTTTTAATGTTAATTTTTCATACTAATCACACAATGATTGTTTAATAAATTAAACAAGTAAAAAACAGTACTTACTAGCAAATTTTGTTTAGCTGCGCACCAGTGTATTATGTACATAAATAAAGTTTAACCTATTAACCGCCCCATCGAATTTATTTAACAAATATTTTCGTGCCCGTAGTGTTCGTGTCGCATCTGACAGAGAAAGTCTTTGTAGGTATGTAGTTTTCGTTTATTTAACTAGCTACGGGCGAATTACATTAAGACAGTACTGAAAGAGAAAGAGAATATAGAACAAAAAGTTAGAATATTAAAATTATTCGTCCAAGGAGGTTCAATGCACAGTTGTCGATTCGAGTCGGACGCTAGGGGCACGGCGACTGCTACAAAGTAGAGCGTTCGAAAGGCTAAGTCATACGTCACAACTATTAGCTATATAAAAATATTACACCTCACCATAATTTTCGTTGAATTTTGTGAAAACGTGCGTTAAAAAATGTTTTTTTTTTACCAATATTTTACAAATGACCATAAATACATTGCGACTTCGTCCACATTTTTTTTTTTACATTACAAACCAATTAATCATACGACCCAACGGATGCTAATCAAAAAACAACATTCTATCTCGATCAAAGCTTTCAAAGAATGTTACAAAGTTCTAAATTTTCTTAATAGATGGCATTTCATGTACGTATGTACATGTATGCGAACTTGGCCTCACACTGTCGAGCTTCCAAACCAATCACTGGGCAAGTGTTAAATACTAGCCACTAACGCCATCTAGTAACATAAGCACGTTATCACAAAATTCACCGCACAACACACCTACATTATAAAAATCCCGTATTATTCACAAAAGTTGGATACCATAGACGATATCCGTACCATAAAAACCACAGACAACTAAGTCTATCAGACACTTTTTGTTCCCCTTACTATAATAACTATGTGATTGTTGTACCATGCCGTTAAGACCTGTGGAAAAAAAATACAATTAATCCATATTCATTGTTTGTTTATTTGTAATGGATCAACTCCAAAACTACTCAACTGATTAAAAAAAATTTACATATAGAAAGCTACATTATCAGCGAGTAAAATAGGCTATATATTTTCAATAATTCTATCTACCCGTGCGAAGTCGGGCCGCATTACTAGTTAAACTCAAAAATAAAATACATAAATGGCATACCAATCCATTCTGATTGTGTATATATATGTATGCATATATGTATATACGTATATATATATAAGGCCGCCCATTGTTTTCTCACTGTAATTATTTCTTGTAATTATTTATATTTTTAATAAGTTTACTATTGTAATCTTTTGGAGGAAACAATAAAGAGTATCTATCTATCTATCTCATGCATATAAAAAAGCATATTTTCCATAAAAAAAAAAACAATAATGTACTCACGTGTCCCTGGCGGGCCGCTGCAGACGGGACAGCAGCCGGAAGGCGATCAGCGGCCACAGCAGCACGAATACCAGCGTCGGCTTCGACAGCTCCTGCCACGGCCAGCGCCAGCGCGCCTGCTGCTGACCACGACAGGGAGTTTTTTTTTTTTGATGGGTGAAAATAGTATGGTAACCCCGCCTGCGCTAACGGGATACGCTGGCGGAGCACCAGTGAAGGGTGATAGATGAGAATGAAAACAGGCCAGTTAGCCCATCATGATGAATTCATCAGGAATTAACCGTGATAGTTTCTAGGGAGAACCGCGAGGAGGTCGATCTGATTGGGTATATTGCTAGCTAACTATGTGTAATAGCAACCCCATGCTTTTGGAGGGAAAGGAACTGTTAGCAATAGAGTTTGACAGCCCCCTTGCTAGCAATGTGCAATATTAGGTCGACCTCCACATAGTTTAGTTTACCAGAGGGAGACTTTGTACAAAAGTCGATTGCTTGGGTACCTCTGTCCCATTCATGTTTCTACGGTGAAGCAGTTGTGTTTACATGGCTGTGTTTCGGTTTGAAGGGTGGGATATGACAGTGAATTTACAGGGTACAGGGTAACATCTGAGTTGTTTGGAATGGTAATGCATGGGCGGTATCATTGGGCGAAACGGTATACTCTATTATGTCCATGGTACTGTTCATGTCTATAGGCGACGGCGACCACTTTCCATCAGATGGGACGTCAGCTTGTTTGCCATTCTAAATTGCATAACATTCATACAAAAAATTCACACTCTTTTTTTTTATGAATGAATGAATAAATATGTAAATGAATGATATCTTTATTCTTTCAGCCTTTAACTGTCCACAGCATCCCCCATAAGGGGGTATTTGCCAGTATTTGCCACGCTTAGCAGGCGGGTTGGCAACCGCAGTTTGGCTTTTGGTAATACTTTAAGAGGGACGCTACTGCCCAAAGAGATATGGCCTGGAATAGAGCTGGCTGGAAGAGAACATATGAATTAGTTGCACCGACAAGAGGATACTAAATAGAAACAAAATACTTACATCAAGCATCCTGCGGTCGCCCTCGACTGCCTTCCTCAGCGCCGCCACGTCAGCCTCCAGCCGTGCCAGGGTGCCGGGCAGCTGTTCCAACACTTTCAAATCTGGATACCAAACATGAAACCATTTTCATACACGACTGCTCAATAATTTAAAATTGTGTTACAAAGTAAACCGGCTTTAATCATGGGAAAACCAGTTATTTAGATTTAAAAACTAAACTACTCAACCAATTTGGGGGGAAGGGATTGTTAGTAATGCGGGCTTCCAGTCCCATTGCTAGTATATCATCAATATACCCTGTCAAGTCGACCATCACGTGGTCCCCCTTGGAAACCATCGTGCTGAATTCCAGATATATTCATCACGATGGGCTAACTGACCTGCTTTTTCATTCTCACCTGTCATCCCTCACTGGTGCCCCGCCAGCGTATACCGTTAGCACAGGCGGGGCACCATTCCATTATCATTCATTAAAAAAAAAACTCAACCATTTTTGATAAAATTTCTTTGGGATAAATATCAACCGTAGACATAACAAAATACACTATTATGCCGGTTACACTATTATGGTACCCCTTATGTATTGTCATTCCTGAGGATTCAGATGTTATTCCTCTGTACTCTGTAAATTCATGCCATATCCCACCCTTCAAACCGAAAGACAACCAAGCAAACACAACTACTTGACGGCAGAAACACGAATGGGACTGAAGCACCCAAACAGACGACTTTTATTTTGATTCCCTATGGGGCGTGCCCGTGGTTCTGCTTCAAAATTATAACTTTAGAAGCGCAGATACAGGTCTACCCTACCCCTCCTTAGAGGAGGAGGAGGGCGATCTTGAGGGAGAGCACAGAAGTTGTGGAGAACCTTAAGGCAAGTAGGTTCCCAGAAAGCTTTCTGTGCTTCTGGGCGGAGCTGGGCTGGCATTACTGTACTATTTACATTACATTGCAGTTTCCCTATGGTAAATAGTTGTACGGTGGGCTCCAGAGAATTCTGGAATGGGCATGGAACAACCTCCTTTAAGTATGACTGCGAGGTGTACTCACGAGTGAGCTGCGAGGATATCTGATGTGCGTGTCCATTGCTGAGACGCAGCGCAGCTCGCTGGGCGGCCGCCTCCGCTTCGCTCTGTAATGTACAGAAATACAAGAAAAGTTAATAGTACATTACTGCAGCGGCCAGCAACTGAGACATTGATGGACAAACGTGTAAATGTGGGCCAAGGCGCAGCCGAGGCACACATACATGAGACCATCAATGCCTAATTGTGGCCAAGGCTTGTATAGTACTTTTCTCAAACAATGCGCGGAAATCAACAACACAATTTTACTTTTTAAGTTCAATGACGAATAATGAACAATAATAATTTTTCACGCGCCATAATGTTCCTTTGTTTTTTTCTTTCAATAAACAGCTTTCTATTTGCAAGCCAGTTCGAAATTTAAATAAAACCTTTTATTAGTTACCTCCTTGGTAGCCATGTTTCGAAGTAAAAGTCATTCCATTTTTAAGTTACAGGACAGATATGAGTTTACATAGTAATTTATCTGGCCGCAAAACACGACAGATATGGATTTTATACTACTTGGCCAGTACGGCAATTTTGATTTATCTCGAAGAAAATTGTCAAAATAATGCTCACATTTCCAAGCTTGTTTGAGAAAAGATTATTTATTTATTTAACTCTTTAATGCACCAGAAATAAAAATATACAATGACAATTGAATAATTCAAGTGAAATACAGTAGCATAAATACAGATTGAAATATACACATAAAGGTACAAAAGGCGGTCTTATCGTTAGGACAATCTCTTACAGACAAACTTTGGTTAAAGGAGAACAGATAGAAGTGGGCAGGTGGCTATTCTTATCTTTCATCATCATCATCATTATCATCACATTAGCCGTTAACTGTCCACTGCTGAACACAGGCATCCCCCATAAGGGGGTATTTGCTAGTAGTTGCCACACTTGTGAAATGATCTTACGGCCGAGATTTTCCCTAGAGACTACAGTATGGGGCTCTTTAAAAAGGCTATATTAAGGTTCCTTGAGGGTCGGCAACGTGCGCGTGATACCCCTGTTGTTACAGGCGTCCATAGGCTACGGTGATCTCGTTTACCATCAGACAGGCCGTATATTTGTTTGCCACCATAGTAGTTTAAAAAAATTCTCAGCTGGCGGGTTAGCAACCGCAGTTATGCTTTGGTGATATTTTTTTTATACAACTTAGAATGGCAAACAAGCTGACAGCCCACCTGATGGAAAGTGGTAACCGTCGCCTATAGACATGAGCAGTACCATGGACATAACAGAGTATACTGTTTCGCCCATGATACCCCCATGCGTTGCCATTCCTGAGGACTCAGGTGTTATTCCTCTGTACCTAGTAAATTCACGCCGATAATGTTTTAAGGAGGACGCTGCTGCGTATCCCTCGAACATTAAGTTCCTTTAGTCGTCTCTTACGACACACACGGGAAATGGATGGATCATTCTACGCTGGGACCAGACGACGTGCAGCAGCGATGGCATGTGTACTCACAGCGTCCATGTCGACGGTGTCGATGAACTCGTCGTCGTCGTCGTCGTGCCGGGCGCGGGTGGGTGAGCCGCCGCGCAGCGGGGACGACTCGCCGCTTACCGACCGCGACTCTGGAGAACAGAGTAGAATGGAATAGAATTATATAAGTATGTATAGTAGAAGCACAAGAGATCCTGATGGATCGACGTGCAATGGTGTAGCTGACCCCATATGCGAATATAAGATACTAGCGGCCCGTCCCGGCTTCGCACGAGTGGACATTATTACAACATTTTAAAAAGTGATTATTGTGACATAACGATAATAGTTGGACATATAGTATTACGAAGTTTTTTGTAGTTATTGATATTTTCTTCAATATTGTAGAACATACTTTTGTTCTAACACAAATAGTTGCCGCAGCGCACGCGACCAAAGATATTTTATAGCATTTTTTATACCTTGAGTTACGTTACTAAAGTTTTAGTAAGGATACCTAATCTTTTCTAGCAATAAATATAGACTATGTTACTCAGGGTGAATGTAGCTTTCTTATAGTGAAAGAATTTTTAAAATCGACAAAGTAGTCTTTAAGTTTATTCATTACAAACATACATACACACAAAAATACAAATCTTTCCTCCTTATAAATATTAGTGTTGAAGATGTTATTCGTTTTTCGCCCGCTACTTCATATGCGAACATTGTAGACATTGGTCTGGCTGTTTCCTGCGGTTCCGCTCGCGTAAATCAGTACATATTCTATGTACTAATTTACTCACCCTTGTACCAAATTTCATTCAAATTCATTCAGTAGTTTTTGCGTCAATGAGTCACAAACAAATATCCATTCATCCATGCATCCATGGTTACATACATATCTGTCACGCCTGTCTCCCATTAGAGTAGATAATTCCTAGTGAATTCGTCACAATGGCCAACTGACCTGACTTCATCCTCACCTATATCCCTTTGGGGGGAAGGAATTGTTAGTAATGGGGAGTTTAGTCCCCATTGCTATCAATATACCCTATCAGGTCGGGGGAAGGGAATTGTTAGTAATGGAGACTGAGAATCCCATTGCTAGCAATATACCCAACCAGGTCGACCTCCTCGCGGTTTCCCCTGGATACTATCGTGACCAATTTATCATTGAATTTGGCACAACGGGCTAACTGACCTGCCTTTTCATCCTCACCTATCACCGCTCACTGGTACCCCGCTAGTGTATACCGATAGCGCAAGCGGGGTAACCATGCCATTTTCACGCATAAAAAAAACCTATCATTCCGCACTGGTGCCCCACCTGCTTATACCGATAGCGCAGGCGGAGGTACCAGTGTTATCATTAAAAAAAACCCCAACTCACCTATAGGCGTATTCTGTGTGGATCTGACCCTAGCCAGTATGTCTCCCGCGACCAACTCCAGGTCGTTGCTGGGGAAACCCTGGTCATCGTCGTCCACTGACAGGAACGAGGCTACATCCGAGTTGTACGACATGGTCTCGACGATCTGTGAAAAAAATAATTCACATGAAAAATATGTTCACGGCTTAAGTCGGAGGCAAAATAAACATAGGTATGAACTAGCTATTTGCCCGCTACTTCGTGCACGTGAATTTCAAAAGTAAGAAACCAAAGAAATAGACTACTTCTAAAAGACGTATCCAGATAAAATATATATGGCAGTGAATTTACAGGGTACAGAGGAATAACACCTGAGTATTCAGGAATGGCAACGCATGGGGGGTATCATGTGCGAAACAGTATACTCTGTTATGTCTGTACTGCTCATGTCTATAGGCAACGCTTACCACTTTCCATCTAGGTGGGCCGTCAGCTTGTTTGCCATTCTAAGTTGTATAAAAAACAATTTTTTTCTTAAATATGTATCTTCTATGTACAGATATCAGGCAGTTACATTTTTTTTCTTTGCAAATAGAACCATGTCTTAAAATTAACTAAAGGCATGCCACTGAAAGTTCTGCTCGCGTCTTAGGGTGGGCACCAGACAATTTTGGAGTAGGCACGGCCCACCAGCCCCCTCTTAAAAAACGCGTATGGACTACTTGCCTTGTGTAACTCGTCTACGTACGCTTGCATCGCTTCATCTTTAGTCATGTTGCCCAATTTGTTCCACGACTCCCATTTTGCTCTGAAATACAGTAAGAGATCAAGTTAGTTTTCAAGGTTCATAACGGAGACTAGCCGGAGTCTAACAAACATGAAAGAAAAATACCACCAAATTGGGAAACTGCTTATTTTTTAAGTAGGATGAGAAACAAAAAATAGTATACCTGTTGACTACATCCCAGAAGCCTGGTTTCGGTTTGTCGCACGGTCCGTCTGTCGCTTGCTTGAAGTAGCTGTAGAAGCGCAGCATCAGCTCATTGCTTGGCTGGTATGAACCTGGAAAAGGCATACAGACATGATCTCAGTAATTTGAATATCAAGAAATCAGAATTAGTGCTATATATTTGAATTGAAAACTTCTTTATCTGTGGGCACTTTGTGGAATGGGGAAAAATACTGGATTCGCGTGACATACTATCACAGAGAATATCGTCATAGTCGTAGAATACTGACGGATCTGACAAAGATTAAATATACATATCCGTCAGTATTCTACGACTATGACGATATAATACTAATATAGTATTATATTATCTGTGGTATACATATAAAACTTGTTTATATTTATAATGAGTTTACTATTGTAATCTTTTGGAGGAAACACTAAAATATATTTATAAAAATCAAATAATTTATTTACACTAAATGGTGTTTACATATGTTTCCATATATATATTACATTAGAGCCAACTTAGTATCCTCGATACAACTTAGAAAGGCAAACAAGCTGACGGCCCACTTGATGGAAAGTGTTAACCGTCGCCTATAGACATGAGCAGTACCATGGACATAACAGAGTATACTGTTTCGCAGATGATACCCCCCATGCGTCGCCATTCCTGAGGACTCAGGTGTTATTCCTCTGTACCCTGTAAATTCACGCCATATCCCACCCTTCAAACCGAAACACAGCCATGCAAACACAACTGCTTCAAGGTAGAAACACGAATGGGACAGAGGTGCCCAAGCAAACGACTTTTGTACAAAGTTTCCCTCACTTAGTATCCTTTTAAGGGATATTGCAAATCATTAATTGATCAAGAATTATCATCATTACAGTCGTTGACTGTCCACTGCTGATTAAGGCTTCCCCATAAGGAGAGTTTTGCCAGTAGTTGCCATGTTTTGCAGGCGGGTTGGCGTTATGAGGCGACAAACATAAAAAAACAACCGAACTGAGAAGCACCTTCTTTTCGAAGTCGATTGAAAAAATCAACCTTGTGTGGGTAGTGGAGTCGATGGACACCTAATCCTACCTAGGTGAGCATCAACTCATATCGGGTCCTCGGGGCGGAGGATGATTAACGCCATCCAAAGCTCACCAGGGGAATGAGGACCGTGTGAGGGGCGTGTTGCATATACCCTTCACGCCCCGAAGTGGAGTTACCCTTCATTGGGGCTCGTGTCAGTGTCGAAGTCGATTTCAAAAGGGATTCCTCGGCATTGTCGTTTAGAGCTGGGAGGTACGAGGTCTGTCCGAAAGTTCGTATAAAAGTGTTCTGGAATGCGAGAAAGAGGAGTGGGGAGGCCAGGTAAGCGCAGGACCCCTTCCTTATGTCCCTAACAATGCTTCAGTTCTGGTCTGACCGCCGTGCGGTGCGAACTGGCTTGTCACGCCATCTGTGAAGTTACCTCTTAACGAAACCCCGTCGGCATGGAGCCCGCTTCCGTTGAAGAGCAGCGCGTCGTAATCAAGTTTCTCTCGAAACTCGGCAAGAATGGCCGTGAAATTTTTGCCGATCTCAGAACAGTAAAATCCCAAAGCAAAGAGTGGAAGACATCCGGGGAACCACGAACAAAAAAATCAAGAAAATCCCGCTCAAATGTCAAGACAATGTTGATTGTTTTTTTCGATGTTCGGGGGATTGTCCATCAAGAATTCGTCACTCCAGGCCAGACAGTTGATGGAAAATTCTACGTCGATGTGCTCAGACGCCTCAAAGCTCGTGTGGCACGAGTTCGTCCAAATTTTTAAAAAACTTTTATACGTACTTTCCGGACAAACCTCGTATATCGTCAGGTTGTTTACCCGGTAGGAGTCCGGCAGTACCTATACGAGGCCAGAGGCCCTATACGAGGTCTGCATGATGCATTTGTACTGACGTTAAAAAAAAATAGGCGGGGTTACCATACCATTTTCACCCATCAAAAAAAACTATAAAGGGATCAAAGAGATTGTTAGTAATGGGATCTAACTGACCCATTGCTAGCAATACACCCTATCAAATCGACCTCCACGCGGTTCCCCTTGGAAACCATCGTGATTAATTTTAATGGAATTCATTACGATGGGCTGGCCTGCTTTCATCCTCACCTATCATCTATCACTGGTGCCCCGCCAGTGTATACCGATAGCGCAGGCGGGGTTACCATTCCAATATCATTCATTAAAAAACAAAAAACAACTATAAAACAAAGTCTTTAACAACTAGTGCAATGTACAGATAAGTTATTTGTAGAAACTTACGTCCATCATTACATTCACAATTGAATATCGACTCTAATTTATGAATAATACGTACTAAATTCGTATGTATTTATTCTCTTTGTTCCAACTTCTAAATGTATCTCTTGACCTTAGTAATCTATGCATATTAATTGTCTTTATAAAGCAACTATATTTATTTAGCTACTATTTTTCCGTCTATTATTGTACGCACACTGCCCGCTAGTAATTAATACTCCTTTCCACTCAGGGTTTGCTGGAAGAGAACTCTTACAGAGTTAAGCTCGCCTGTTGTACATCTTTATTATATATATATTATATGTTGTAATTTTTTGTGTACAATAAAAAATAAATAAATAAACGAAGTAGCGGGCAAAAAGCTAGTCTCCCATACGTCATTCAAATCATACAAACGGACATAACACGATACATTGAAATTGAAAATACAACAAAAACATAATTTACATAGTGAACGAGCTAGCTTTTTATCGCCTCTCTATTAATAGAACTCCAGCGAAAAAAGATATGGCAAGCGCGAGTCGACGTTACCGAGTGGGTTCCGTCCATATCTTTTTAAGCGACAACAGAATACTCTTAGTTCGTTTGAATTTTCGACT